>NW_024464993.1:600000-761691 GCF_017591425.1 Ochotona curzoniae | reverse complement strand
TAAAGCCTCTGCCTGTGATGCTGGTATCCTATTCAGGTGCTACTTTGTGTCCCGGATCCTCTGCTTCTGATCAGCTCCCTGCTAATGCACCTGGGAAGGCAGTGGGAGATGACCGATGTGACTGGGGTGCTGCACTAATGTGGGAGACCTGGAAGAAGCTGCTGGCTCCTAGTGTGAGACCCGCCCTGCTTCGCCACTGCAGCTCTTTGGGAGGTGAGCGGCAGATGTACAACTTGTCTCTCCTACCCTAATCCTTCACTTCTCTCCTCCTTTCTTCCTCTCTTCATTTTCACCTCTCTTTCTGTAGTTCTTTCAAATAAGTAATATTTTTTCAAAATGAATAATATCATTTACAGCATAATGGCTAGACTAAAAAACATTTATGCTAAACGACAAGTCAGACATGAAGAGACAGATGTGTCCTGTTCTCTCTTATATGTGCACGCTAAACAGCAAACAGGGGCCGGCACTGTGGAGGGTAACAGGTTGAGAGGCAAACACCCTTCTTATATGGGCACCACTTCGAGTCCCAGCTGCTCCATCTCTCATCCAGCTTCCTGCTGTGTCATGGAAAGTAATGGAAGATGCCCAAGTGCTTGGATCCCTGTCACCCACGGGGGAGAGCTGGATGAAGGCTCAGGCTCCTGACTCTGGCCTGGTCAGTGTCAGCCTGTGCAGCTCTCACTCTCCCTGTGTAACTCTGCCTTTCCAATACAGAAATAAATCTTCAAAACATAAAGAGAAGATAATGTACTGAAAAGGACATGGAAATCATAATTGACCATATGGATCAGTACACACTGCACACATGCATTAAAATGCCACAGTTTACAGAAACGCATACAGTAATCATGTATGTGAAGATCAGGATACTTAGGACTTAAAGTCCCAGTTTCAAGCATGAGGCTGGCCTAGCATGGATTCTGGTTCAAGATGTTAAGCATTTTGGAGCTTCCACTGTTCTCTGTCTTCTGGAAACCCACCAGCTCTGGAAAAGCCATCTGCCTTGGCACACACAGCCCTGAGGAAAGGACCTGAGGCCTCTCACCACCGCCACCAGAGGGCGCCACAGCCCAGCCTCAGACGGGGCAGCCCTGGCTCTCAGCTCCACTGCTCCCTGGGACAGTCCTAGCAGAAGCCTTCATTTCAAACAAATGAAAATAAACAGATGTACATTTCTATGTAAAACAATGGGATACAATAAACTTTTGGTCATTGTTTCCAGTTGCTAAATTATGAGAAATTTGGTATGTGCCATAGTATATGAAAGAGCTTCCAGAGAGGAGGAATGATTGTGATTTAATTGACAATAACTGGAAGATGATAAATGTGTCCTTTGGCTTCAAGATACAAGAATGACCATGGTTAATCAGGATGCAGTTAATTACTGTTCACGAGAATCTATTTGACCTTCCATTTTCAACCTGGATTCAGTTAAACATCAAAAGAAGAGCAAAACCATGCAGCCTGACCATATAGTGGCCCAAATCATATCCCATGAACAATTGCACACATCCCTGTTCAACCAACTGTTGATGTGGATGTCCCTGGAAACTGATTTTTTAAACGAAATGAAGGTCACCATCAGTTGGCCCTGAGACAGGGGTTACTCTGGGTTGGACTGGCCCGTCTGGGGAGCCCTCCAAAGGACCAGGCTCTCTCTGCACAGATTGAAGTGTCCGTCACTGTTTGTAACAATCATTCTGACGGGGCCAGGGGACAGCACCTCGGAGTATTGATTTACATTTCCCTGACAGCTGCTACTGTTGAGCATTTTCCAAATATTGGCCATTTCTAGTTCTTCCAAGAACTCCAAACTAGTTCCTTTACCCATGTCTTAACTGGACTGACTGGATTGGTTTGCTTTGGTTTATTCTGGTTTTAACAAATACTGGCAAAAATGTATAGAAAGGGAAAATCACATACAAAGTTATCAGAAATATAAATTAGTACAACTATGGTAGAAAACACTGTGTTAATCTTTGAACTGCAGCTTCCATATGATCCAGCAATCCCATCCTGAGCACACAACAGAAGACCTGAACTCATTGTGTCATGGAACCTGCTGCACTGCTTACAGCAGCACTGCTCACAATGGCCCAGATTTGACATCAACTAAGATGTCCATCATCAGATGAATGGATAGAGAAAATACAGTATACAAACATGATGGAATACTATTCAGCTATACAAAGAGTCCTGTCTTCTCATTTGCATCCAAATGGTTGGAAGTGGAGAACATTATGTTGAGTGAAATGAGCCAGACACTAAAACAAATACTGCATGCTGTCTCTCATGTGGGAGCTAAAAATGGAAACAATGTATTCCGTCTAAACACAGAATGCTAAGACTGGAGGCCAGAGAAGAAGAGGAGTTAAAGGAGTTGTGACCAAGATAAAGAGAGGGACTGAGAGTGGGAGGGGTTCAGTGTCAGGCATGACATCCCCCCAATCCCTGATTCTGAGGACCCTGGGACAGGTAGGTGGGTGCCCTGGCTGTGAGAGCTGCTCCCCAAAGAACCCTGACCTCTGTCCTTCACACAGGACCCCAGGCCTCCACCTGCAAGGAGCTGAACTCTGCCCCAAGCTCCAAGGAGGCTAGAGGAGGACTCCAACCTCAAGTGGACAGCTCAGCTCTGTGAGAGCCTGCCCAGGAGCACAGCCACACCAGGCTTGGACTCTGACCAGGGAATGGGAACAGGGAGGAGTGTGGTTCTGAGCACCCAGGTGTGGTAACCTGTGATGCAGGAATGGAAAGCTAGCAATACCTGGGTCCCAGTGTGCACCTGACACCCCAGGAAGTGTCATCCTTGCTGGAGGGATTCGTGAACTCTCGTGAATACTCCTCCCATGAGACAAAACCTTCACTAATGTTTGTTGTACTGTTTTGTATGCTTGTCACATGATGCAATTAAACACTAATGCAATCTTATTTGGGTCTTTGGATTAATTGAGTGCCTTTTGTCAGCATGTATCACTCTCTCTATGCTGGAGTTACAGCTTTGATCAACAGCCCTAACTCTGTGCTTATGGGCCCTACATTCTAGAAGTTTCTCTAAATCAAGATGCAGCCATTTCAGTGAGTTACCTAACAGTCTACTTGTTTACATGAAAGGCAGTGTCAGGGAAGGCACTGTGGCACTGGGCAGGGTAAGCTGCCACCTGCAATCGAAGCACCCCAGATGAGAGCACCTGTGTGACTCCTGACTGCCCTGCTCGCTGCTAGCCCACCTGCAAAGCAGGGAAAGATGGTCCATGTGCATGGGTCCCTGTGCCCACATGGAGGCCTCAGTGGAGTTGTGGGCTCCTGGCTCCAGCAGAGGACACAGTGGCCTTTGGAGAGTGAACCAGTGGGTGAGAAATCCCATGGAGTTTTTCTGCTGCCTTCCCAGGTACATCAACAGGAAGGTGGCTGGAAGCAGAACAGCCTGGACTCCAAGAAGCCCAGGATGTGTGATGTTGACCTTGCAAATGACAGTTAACTCACTGACCCACAGCAAACGCTGCCGCTGAGCTGTTTTCATGAAGCAATGATCCCCCGGACTCACATCAGCGAGGCAGCTGACCACAGCGGGAATGACTGTCCCTGGGTGGCAGGAGAGGGACCCTGCTAGGGCCTCAGTTCAAGAGTGAGAGGGGGTGAGAGGGACCACAGGGAGAGGAGGAAATGATAAAGGAAGAGCTAAGAAGAGGTGAGGACAGGAATCTTTTGTTTTGATTGTTTTAAGATTTATTTTTATTAGAAAGTCAGATACACAGAGAGGAGGAGAGACGGAGAAAGTTCACTCCCCAAGTGGTCACAAATGGCTGGAGCTGAGTCAATCAGAAGTTAGGAGTCCAGAGCTTCTTCTGGGTCTATAATGGGGGTCCAGGGTCCCAAGTCTTGGGGTCTTCCTCTTCTGCTTTCCCAGACAGGGAGTGGGATGAGAAGCAGAGCTGCTGGGTTAGAAATGGCATCCATACGAGATTGAGGCACGTGCAAGATGAAACTTTAGCCTCTAGGCCACTGGGCAGGGCCCAGAGCTCAGGATTCTAAAGCAGCAGGTGCCCAGGCCTCAACATGCTATGCCCTGAATATTAACAGGAATGTTCACAGAGCCCACCTGGGATCCCAGCATTCTGTATTTAATGCATCCTGTGAGGCTGCCTGAAATGTAATAAATTCCTGATGTGAAGCAGGTTGACAATAAAACACGCATGGGTCTAGGTATAACTAATCATAAAAATGGGCACGTCCTGATCAGGTCTCTCAGGATCCCTCAGCCAGCCCCGGGCCTATCCTCAGGAGGGGACATCACACAGGCCTGGGCAGCCGGGCACAGGGTCAGGGCACAGTCCCTGGTACCCGCCTGGCCCTCAGGGTCTCAGTCCCAGGGCGGGTCTGGGCCAGGGAAGCAAGTGCAGGGGAGTCCCCACCTCCTCCAGGGTCACTTCGCCTCTCACAGCCTGAATGAGCTGCTTCTGCCCGGACACTCGTGACGTGGGCACAACTCGCACTCCCATTGGGCGAGCGGCTTCCAGACGAGCCAATGAGCGCCGTCCTAACCCTTGTATAAAGTCGACTGCGAGGCTTCAGCCTCGGAGTCGTCTGAGCCGTCCAGGATGGAGTCCATGGCGCCCCGGACCCTCCTCCTGCTGCTCGCGGGGGCCCTGGCCCTGACCAAGACCCGGGCGGGTGAGTGCGGGTCGGGAGGGAGACGGGCTCTGCGGGGCAGGAGCGAGGGGAGCGCGGAGGGACACAGGACCCCGGGGAGCCGCCTCTCCCAGACCTCACACCCCCTACACCTCGCGATCTCACCGACCCCGGCTTATTCAAGACCCTCCCCTCTCCTCGCCGCCTCATCTCGCGGTCCCCACACTCCCTTAGTCTCCGCCCCAACCCAGCTCCGCACTCCTCGGTCCCAAGGGTCCCGCTCCGGGCGGGGTCGGCCCTGGTCTCAGCCCCTCTCTCCCCCAGGCTCCCACTCCCTGACGTATTTCGAAACCGCCGTGTCCCGGCCCGAACTCGGGGAGCCCCGGTTCTTCGACGTGGGCTACGTGGACGACACGCAGTTCACCCGCTTCGACAGCGACGCCGAGAACCCGAGGGCAGAACCGAGGGCGCCTTGGATGCAGCAGGTGGAGCAGGAGTACTGGGACCGGGAGACACAGATCGCCAAGAACACCGCACAGGTTTACCGCGTGGACCTTCAGACCCTGCGCGGCTACTACAACCAGAGCGAGGCCGGTGAGTGACCCGACCCTCCCCACGTGCGCCCAGGGCGCTCCGGGTCCCCGGGGCCGAGGTCCCCCACCCCGAGACTGCGCGCCCCGCGGAGACCCTCGGCGGGAGGAGCCGCGGGACACGCCCGGGTTTCGCTTTCGGTTTCAGCTGAAATCCCCGCGGGTCGGTGAGGGCGGGGCGGAGCTGCGTGGCCAGGGCTGACCGCGGGCGGGACAGGCTCTCACACCTATCAGAGGATGTACGGCTGCGAGGTCGGGGAGGACGGGCGCCTCCTCCGCGGGTACATGCAGGAGGCCTATGATGGCAAGGACTACATCGCCCTGAATGAGGACCTGCGCTCCTGGACCGCGGCCGACATGGCGGCTCAGAACACCAAGCGCAAGTGGGAGGCGGCGGGTGTTGCTGAGCAGCACAGGGCCTACGTGGAGGGCGAGTGCATGGAGTGGCTGCGCAGATACCTGGAGATGGGAAAGGACACTCTGCAGAGAGCAGGTGCGCGGGGCTGGGAGGGGCCGCCCTCACCCACCTCCCCCGGGGCTGGGGCAGCAAGGAGGGGAGGAAAGTGGGAGCCAGGCCAGTGTCCCGCTCTTCTGCCGTCCACAGCAGGGACGTCCACCTGGGTTTGAGGTTCAGAGCCAGAGACCCACTGTTTCCACAGAAGAGGAGGAACCCCAGGGAGGGACACGGGCGGGGGAGGGGGAGAGGCACAGAAGATTCTGGAAAGGACCCTCTCAGTACCCTGCACTCCACCAAGGTTTTGTGATCCTCACCCCTCCCATGCCAGTCCTCAGCCTCAAGCCAGTGAACTGGAAGGTTTCATTCCAGGCTATCTTCCCCTCAGAGACCTGGACTCTCCTACCATAGCCAGATACCTGATTCTAGAACTTTCCAAACTAGATTATCGCATTGTCTTTATCCAGGCAGGGTCAGGGTTTTGACCTCCTCCACCACCCCATTTCCCCTGTCCACTCTCAGGAAGGTCACTGAGTGTAACTTTAGTGTCAGGGGAAGAACATGAAAGGCCTGAACTTTCCAAATCTCCCCTCAGACCCACCCACAGCACATGTGACTCACCACCCAGTCTCTGACCAGAAGGCCACCCTGAGGTGCTGGGCCCTGGGCTTCTACCCCAAGGACATCACACTCACCTGGCAGCGTGATGGGGAGGACCTGACCCAGGACACAGAGCTGATAGAGACCAGGCCTTCAGGGAACAGAACCTTCCAGAAGTGGGCAGCTGTGCTGGTGCCTTCTGGAGAGGAGCAGAGATACACGTGCCATGTGGTGCATGAGGGGCTGCCTGAGCCCCTCACCCTGAGATGGGGTAAGAAGGACAGGAGGGATGGAGTCTCCAGCAAGGGTGGGAATGAGACCAGGAGTCAGAGCCCCTTATTGTCCCTTCCCCTCTCTCAGAGCCTGCTCAGCCCACTGTGCCCATGTTGGGAGTCATCGCTGGCCTGGTCCTCCTGGCAGCTGTGCTCATTGGAGCTGTGGTCGCTGCTGTGGTGATGATTAGGAGGAAGCGCTCAGGTAGGGCAGGGTGAGGGGTGGGTCTGAGTCTCCTGTCCCCCAGGGAGAAGGTCCCCCTACCCCGTTGCACATCACCTGCACCCCTCGCTGAGCCCCAGGTGCTCACACTGGCTCTAGTGTAAACCTTGAGTGATGGTGGAGAACAAACACTCCTTGGGGATGACTGTGCTCACAGGGACCTGAGTTCCAGCTTCCCCAGGTCAGGGGGAGGTCCCAGCTGGGAACATACCTCCAGGAGAGGCACGTCCTGACTCTTTCCTGGGTCTGCAACCACAGTTCTAGAAACTTCTCTGAGATGAACCAGTCCTCTGGCCCTGCTTTCTCCCTGCCTCTAATTGGATATTTTCTCTCACAGGTGGGAAAGGAGGGATCTACACTAAGGCTGCAGGTAAGCACTGGGGTGTGTTTGGGTGTGGTGGAGCCCCCAAAGCCCTTGCTCTAGTCAGTTGTCCCTGGAGGTGCTGCCCACCCACTCCATAGCTCCTCCCTCAGCCACACCCCCTGGGCTCTCACCAAGTCCTGATTGGTTCTCCCAGGTGGGGACAGTGCCCAGGGCTCTGACTGCTCTCTCACAGCTTGAAAGGTGAGACCTGGAGGGCCTGGAGGGCCTGGAGCGCCTGGAGGAGGGGGGCTGGTGAGGGGACACAGAGGCTGGGGGATTCCTTGAATCTGGACATTTTCACAGTGTGCTGTGCTGTTCCTGTCCCCAAAAACAATGACCTCAAATTTTCACCTTGTTTCTGTAGTGTGAGACAACTCCCTTGTTGCAACAGACCTGCTGAAGGCCCCATCTTGGTTTTCTTCAAAAAGCCCTGCCCTCCCTTCCTGCCAAGGCATCTGAGTGTGTTCCTGTGGGCACAGTGTGAGGTGGGAGCCTGGCCCTCCCAGCCCAGCACGGGCACCTCTGTCCCTGTCTCATGTTGGTGCATTTGCTGCAGCTTCATCCTTCCCTGTGCAATTATTTTTAACAATTCCAATCACCAGGTGTTGGTGAGAAAATTAAAAGAGGAAATTACAAAAATTTGATGGGGCGGGGTGGAGATTGGGGAGGGGTCTGGGGGAATCCCAGTGCCTACAAAATTGTGTCACGCAATGCAATGTAATCAATAAAAAAATAATAAAATTTGACAGAAATAAACAGAAGCACCAACAACCTTCCAGAACCTGTGTTTCCTGTGTTGAGTCTATTGCAGGTGGGGACAGGAGAGGCTGGGAGGCTCTGGGTGAGGATGAGACCGTGGCCAGGCAGTGCTCCATCCATCATGCTTTCTCTTGGTCACTGCTGACCCGGTTCAGCTGCCCCTGTGTCCTGGTCTCTCTGGTATCACATGCCCACCAACAACTGTCATCACAGCACTCAGCCGCGGCTAGGCTGCCCTGTCTCATGGACCTGAAGCAATGGAGGCTACATGGGGCCATGGCCATCAACTTTAGGGCTTAAGTTCATCCCTCAGCTCCATCTCCCTGTGTTCACTTTGTTCCTTAGTGTCATTGGCTGGTTGTATCTGCTCTTCCTGTGTGTAAGCTCTGGTGGCCTTCACTTCTGTGTGTGCAGGACACAGTGTAGGAGGGAAGCAGGAGGGCAGAGGGCACTTGTGAGAAAGCTCAGGTCATGGGGACACCAGCAGGAGGGGACCTGCTCTGCAGCAGCCACAAGTGGCGCCTGTCTCAGACTCCACTAATTAACCATGGGGTCGGGAAGGGCAGGTGCTACATGCTCATCACTCAGCTGACTTTGCTGTGGGTCAGACTCAGTGCTGGGCAAGGTGGTCCAGGGTGAGTGTGAGGGCCAGAGCAGCTGGCTGTCTCACCACCATCATGGTCAGCATGCACTGCCCTGAGGAAGTGACCCTGAGTAAGGTTGGAAGGACACAGTGAGTCATCTGCAAAGCTGTTGTGGGGGAGGATGACGGCCAGTGCAGAAACCCTGGGCAGGAGCAAGTCTGCACACAGAGCAGGGAGCCATCAGGAAGGCGGGTTGGGACACCGCCATCCAGCAGGCTTCATGCACACTGAAAGACTGGGCCATGGTTCTGAGTGAGATGGTAGCCATGAGACAGCTCTGAGCATAGGAAGGATGTGTGCACCTTATGTCCAGGAACCACCCTAGCTGCTGCGTGAGGACGGGGCTGAGAGACTGTGAGGCTGGAGACATAGATCTAGGGGCTCCTGTAAAGCCCAGACAGGGATGCCAGTCACTGTGGTGGGTGTGGGCATGGGCAGAGTGGGAAATGAGGTCTGGATCCTTCTGCAGCTAGATGCACAGCACTTCCTGTGGGCTGCATCCAGGGAAAGAGGAGGAGGTGAGGGGGACACCCAGGGCTTCAGGCCGTGCCGTTGGGTGGATGGCATCACCGTAGGAGAAGGGCAGCCTGGGAGGGTGGATTCCATAAGGGACCACCCAGGCATTCAGTGCAGAAACCAGGATGTTGGTAAGAAGTGAGTGACGCTGCAGGGCTGGCAGTGACCACGACTTGGTTGACGAGGGGAAATGTCTGTGTGGGAGACTCACTGAGGAGTCGGCTCTACATGAACCACATTTGCATTCAGGAGCAGAGATGGAGCACCCAGGGAGTGAGTGAGAATCATGAGAGAGGGTGCAAGAAGGAGCACTGGTCCTGCAGAGCTAAGTCAAGGGGGAGAGGGAAGAGGGTTAAACCACAGCCCCACTACCTGCAGGGCTAGGGTCACTGGGAGAACGAGGGTCCACAGACATGCTGAGGGGATCCCATGAGTACTAGGAGAGCTGGGACAGTCTTGAGCGGTCAAGGGTCTGCAAGTGGCTCAAGTGGGTGCTGATGGCACTGCCTCCAGAGCACATTCTGGCAGCAGGAGAGAGACAGGACTCCCACCTGGACCTCAGCCTCCCCTGAAGGATGGTCAAATGAGCATACCTGGACCCTGGACACCACACAGTGAGGGGCTGCTCTGGCAGAGACCTGGGTGCAGGCAGCCCAGCTTACAGCAGTGTCGCTTATGATGTTCCAGGTTAATTAAGAGGGAAAAACATGCACCTGGTTCTGAGCCACACCTCTCCCTGACCTCTGACCTCTATGCTGCTGTGCTGGGCAATGGTGCCAGGCAGGGAAGGGAGTCCCAAGTCCAGGCCTCACCCTCACCGGGCACCTTCCTGTTTAGCTGGGATGTCAGGGGGGAGTGGCAGTCACTGCAGTTTCAGCTTGTGATGTTTCAGCTCCCAATGTTCACATCCAGACAGGGCACAGCCAAGGTCAAAGGTGCCTGTGTTCTCTGAGAGCCCCATTATCAATGCTGTCACCCACACTGGGAACCCCTGGGCCTGTGAACAAAAAGCGCTACAAGATAGGGGAGGCATAAAAAATTGTTTTTATTTATTTGAAGTTTTTCTTCATCTTTTTGAAAAGGAGAGTGTTCTCCCATCCCCTGGCTCACTCCACAAATGTCCACACAGCAATCCAAAGCCCAGAACTCCGTCCAGGTGCCCTGGTGCATCATCCACTGCCTCCCAGGGCATGCACTGGGTGGACGCTGGGCCAGAAGTGGAGCCAGGACTCCAAGAGAGCTCTGAGATGGGACCAGGTGTCCCAATCTGCGTCTCCACCTCTGTGCCCAGGTGGTCAGCGACGACAGAAGAGACAGGACATGGGAGACACACTGTGCACTCTCTCCTGGTGGGGCAGCCCAGGAGGAAGGTTCAGGAAGAGGCCACAGCTGAAAATACAGAACCTCCCTGGATCCTGCTGCCTCACACGGTGCCCCACATGGATTCTCCCTCCTTGGAACCCACAATGAAATCTAGGAGCTTCTCATTTGCCCTTCACCTGGCTGTGTGACACTGTAGATGATTCAATGAAGAGAAAATACAGAGACCCTGGTTCAAGCTGCACAGCCAGGAACAGAATCCATGGCCTCACCCTGGGTGGTCCCAGCTGGGAACCACAGCCCTGCTGCTGGGCACAGAGGGCACAGCTCACACCCCTGACCCTGATTCTGATGCTGGACCCGGGACTGCACCAGGACTGCTATCCCTGGCATCCTGATTTATACATTAGAGATGTTGCTGAGAGTGTGGGGGTCCTAATGCTGCTCTGAGGTGTGATAGAAATGCTTCTGTTGGGGCACAGCACGGTGGCCCAGTAGCTAAATCCTCACCTTGCATCTGCTGGGATCCCATAGGAGCCCTGGTTCATGTTCTGGCTGTTCTGCTTTCCATCCAACTACCTACTTGTGTCCTGGAAAAGCAGGAGAGGATGGCCCAAAGTCTTGGAACTCTGCACCCATCTGGTAGACCTGGAAGTAGCTCTTGCCTCCTGACTTTGGATTGTCTCAGCACTGGCCGTTATAGCCACTTGGGGAGTGAGCCAGCAGATGGAAGATCTTTCTCACTGTATCTCCTTCTCTCTGTAAATCTGCCTTTCCAATAAAAAAAAAATTCTTTTTAATCACATCAATGAAAGAAGTAGAAGAGACAAAACAATGGAAAATGTATTCCAATATCCAGGCTTAGGAGAGGTAATATGATTAAATCATCCATGGTGCTCCAAGCAACTTACATATTCAATTTGATCCCAGTAAATTTATCAAGGACTTTGTCCACAAGGAAACAAGCTCAAACAAAACTTCAGATTAGCAGATGAGAAATAAGAGGCAGAGCCACATAAGTGAAAGCGAAACTAAGAGAAGTGTGAAATATTAACCAAAACAAAAAATGGCTTGAGAAAAATAAGATAGTCAAATATTTAACCAGGCTAACAAACAGTGTTATAAAAACTCTGATAAGTAAAATTACAAATTAGGGCCCAGTGTCGTGGACTAGTGGCTAAAGTTCTAGCCTTGAACACCCCGCCAGGATCCCATATGGGTGACGGTTCTACTCCCAGCGGCCCGCTTCCCATCCAGCTCCCTGCTTGTGGCCTGGGAAAGCAGTCGAGGACAGCCCAAAGCTTTGGGACCCTGAAGCCACATGGGAGACCCGGAGGAGGTTGCTGGTTCCTGGCTTCGAATCGGCGCAGCACCAGCTGTTGCGGTCACTTGGAGAGCGAATCATCGGGCAGAGGATCTTTCTCTCTGTCTCTCCTCCTCGCTGTATATCTGACTTTGTCATAAAAAATAATTAAATATTATTATTATTATTACCCTCCTCCAAAGCAGGGTCCCAAGGCTGTGGGCCATCCTCTACTGCCTTCCCTGGCACAATCAGGGAGCTGGATGGGAAGTGGAGCTGCCAGGTTTAGAACCAGTGCCGATATGGGATCCCGGCTCATATAAGGTGAGAACTTTGGCCACTAGGCCACCGTGCCGGGCCCAAAAACAAATCTTAAAACAAAAAAACCCAGAAGATCCTGGTGCTGTACCCTAGCGGCTAATGTCAGAAATCCCACACCCACTGGTTCACTCCCCAGATGGTCACTGAGCCAGGGCTGCGCCAGGCCAAAATAGGATCCACCAGCTTCCTCCTTCTGCCTGATGGCTGCAGGATCCCAGCAGTCAGGCCAGCTTCTGCTGCTCTTCCAGGCACAAGGGCAGGGAGCTGACTGAGAAGTGGAGCACACAGGACTCTGTTCAACAGCCACATGGGACACTGGCATTGCTGGCAGCAGCTTTCCATGTTACACCACAATGCCAGCCTCTCATAAGAAATCTTGAAAAACAATTAACTTCTTCTACTTGTAAGTTTGATGCAAATAAAAATAAAGCCCCCAAGTCTGAGAAGGTTTATGGCTGATGACACCTGAGTACTGTAAGTGATATTTGAAGGTCAATCAAACTTGGGGTATCAAAGCATCTAACAGACCTGCAGCAATGTGAGAGAGACAACACTGAGTAATACAGGACAGCACACCAGCAGGTGCACCTTGCAGGTGCCTGAACAAACTCTCCTCCTACCTGCTTCCTGATTGTAAGGACCCAGGGAGACCCCCAAGGGTCCCTTGTCCTCTCCTGCTCCCAGGCAGGCCCTGGTCCACTCTTGCTGCAGGCTCAGCTCCTCTCCCAGCTCAGGCTGCATCACAGGAGCTCTCTGCCACCACTGCCTGAACTGGGAGGGGCTTGTCCCTAAGCAGCATCCAAAAGAAGCCAGGAGCAACTAGGACCAGCAGGAAAGGACAGTGACCCCTCCCGCCCACACAGGTTGACCCAGAGGCGGCAGCTGCTAGATTGCTTCCTGTGTGTCCACCTCATTCATTCCTCACTCATTCAGTCCCGCCTCCCATCAGGGCACCTCCCAGGAGCACTGACCCTGCTCTTCAGCACCAGCATCCCAGGCCCTGTCCCCACCTCACAGGTCACCCCAGCTCTGTTCCAACACAGGAGCTGTCTTGGGGTGGGCGACTCTGGAACACAAGTCCTAAACCACACCCAGATATCCCTGCAACAGCACCAGCCCCTCCTGCTCTGTAGGACCCTGTAGCCCTTGTCGCTGGGGCCTGCACAGACTCCTGCACCTGTGTCACCATGGAAATGGACCCTGCCTCTGCCCCATCCTCACGCCTGTCCCTCCGGACAAAATGGTAAGATGCCTGCCAACACAAACATTTCCCCATCATACACAGGGATACACACGTCATGGATAATCCACATGGCACAGCTGCACTCACTCATGATTGTGACTTCTTTAATCCACACTGACACATGGAGAAATACAATTCCTTCATTTTGTTGCCTTGATTTCTTTATTTTGGTTGTAAAAGGGATACCTTCATAATAAGAACAATCTTAACACACTATATCTCAGGCTGGCATCTTTTTTTTTTTTTGCTTTTTAAGATTTTTAAATAAACATTTATTATTTTTAATAAACATTTATTAAAGGCAGATTTGCAACCAGAAAAGGACAGATGGAGAGATTCTTCCACTTGCTAGTTCACTCAGCAAGAGGCCTCAATGGCCAGAGCTGAGCCGATCTGAAGCCAGGTGCCAGGATCTTCATCAGGATCTCCCATGTGGGTTCAGGGGCTCCAGGACTTGGGCCATCATCTGCTGCTTTCCCAGTTCGTAACACGGAGCCAGACTGGAAGTGCAGTAGCCAGAATACTAACCGGCACCCATATGGGATCCTGGCATTACAGGAAACAATTTTACCCAAAGTGCCATAATGGCTTCCCCCATTTTTTTTTTCAGTTAGGAAATAAGGAACTTGAAGTGCTCAGGATTTGTTGATGAGATCACAGCATGAGGGGCATCAGGCCTCTCTCTGCAGATGGTAGGCTACCTCAAGTGGAACCAGGGGATACAGTAGACAGCATGGCCTGCCAGCTCGGATTTCTCTTGGCATGGTCTCATGGCGCCACCTGCTGGTCAATTGGGACAATGGCTCACAGACTGCAGGACAGAGCACCAATGTTCCAGGGAGGCATTTTATCCACTCTGGACCTCCCCCTCCCTCAGCTACTCAAAACTCACATCCAGAACTCCTGGGGAGGACGCTGACATCACACAAGAGCTTGTATCAACCCCTTTGTCAGCCCTGGCTACTCTCATGCAGCACTGTCCACATGGAACCCTGCCATTACTGTCACAACAGAGCAAAGGAGCTGAGGGCCACAGGGTGGAGGACAAGACCCAAGAGCAACCCCCCACATGTCCACAGGGCCTTGAACATGTAATCCTGGTCCACAGAGGGTCACACTCACTCCTTCTGCTGGAGCCCCTTCAACAGGCCAGGCCATCTCCCTACTGCGATGCCCCCTCGCTGCACTCAGTCTCTTCTCCCTCCCCAACCCTGAGCCAGCCTCCCCCTCCAACAGAGCTCAGCAGGAGGCCAGGCCATCACATGCCCAGAGCAGCAACCCTGGGCTGCCTGAGATGGCCCTGCCCTGCCTTGGAAACCCCAGGATAAGGAGGTTGCCAAGCTCCACCATGCCACCTTCCAGGCTGCACTGCATCCACCTACCCCTGCAGACAGGTGCACCCACAGGATGCTGCAGGCCTGAGGCTCCACAGCTGTCCTGCCCTGCCCTAGCACAGACCCAGCCAGCCCACAACCCTCAGTGGATTCTCTTTCCCGTGGAGACTGGGGGATTCTGCCTGCTTTCCACACCCTCAATCTGCCATGGCCACCCTCAGCACAGACACCCTCCCAGACAGAGATTTCCATACTGAGTTCCTGATCCATTTCTTCTGCTCACAACCTTGGTGATGGAGAACACCCTAGGTGACCTGTCCCCTGAGAGAGGGCCTTGCAAAGGCCACCAGCATTAGAGCAGGAATCCTGAGCAATCCCTACCTCATTGCACACTTTTCCATGGGGAACCAGAAGTGACACGTCCTCCATGGGAGAGGCCACAGAGAAAACAGGAACCACCTCACACCTGCCCTGACCTTCCGGAGGTGTTATCCGGACAAGGATCACTGGCTGTGACACAGAGGCTGTGTCCTGTGGTACCTAGGCCACCTTGCTGCCTGATCATGGAGATGGGGTCATGGATGAGAGAGTGTAGGGGGCAGCCCACGCTGGAGGAGACCCCCACACAAACCCAGGCCCATGGCCCTGACCCATGCCCAGCCATTCCCCACACTGGATATACACTGGCACAAACCTTCCTAGAACTTGCCAATCTTATCCCTCAGCCAGTCTCTTTTTTAATTTTTTTAATTTTATTTTTGAATTTTATAGTACCTTTATGTATAGTCTGGGATTCCCCTCCCCCAAATTTCCATCCCCTGACTGATTTTTCCCATAGTGTCACAACAGTGCATTTCTTCATAAGGAGTTACAATTCCATCAGCCTTCTATTTAAGTGTGCCCCAACATTGCTGGTAGACAGACAATGTCAGACAGTCCATTATCCCATTGTCTAAATATGTCCAACACTTTCATGGGGAGTCCATCTTTTGTTTGGAAGTAGAGATGCATGTTGCATTGTGTCTTCACATTTAGATATGGTAGTCTCCTTTACTCCATCACTATACATTCCAATTTGCATGATGGCTTCCTTAAATTAGAGAGAACAATATGGTATTTGTCTTTGGGGGATTGACTTATTTCACTAAGCATAATGGTCTCTAGTTGGGACCATCTAGTTGCAAATGGTAAAATCTCTTTCTTTTTAATGGCTGAATAATATTCCATAGAGTAGATGTGCCACAGTTTCTTTAGTCACTCATCTTTGAATGGGCATCTGGGTTGTTTCCATGTCTTTGCTATTGTAGACTGTGCTGCTGCTGAAAATATAAGATTACAGATCCCTGTCTGATATATAGTTTTAATTTATTTTGTGTATATTCCTAGCAGCTGGATAGCTGGATCATATGACAGATTTATTTGCAATTCTCTAAGCACTCTGCATACTAATTTCCACAGTGGTTGTACTAGCCTGCACTCCCACCAGCACTGAAGAGGGATACCTTTCTCCCCACATCTGCACCAGCAGGTGTTGTTAGTTGAGTTCTGAATGTAGGCCAGTCTCACTGGAGGTAGGTGGTAACTCAGTGTGATTTTCATTTTATCTCTGGGATGTTTCGGGAGCCTGAACAGCTTTTCATAGGTCTGTCAGTCAATTGAATCTGTTCTTCCGAAAAATGTCCATTTCCGTTGCCCAATTTTATTACAGATTTTTTTTTTTTTTACTCTCCCTGGGTTTCTGAAGCTTTTTGTAGATCCTGGATATTAGTCCCCTATCACTTGTGTAGAGTGCAACAATTTTCTCCCATTCCATTGCTTGCTTCTTGACTTTGTTGATTGTTTCCTTTGCTGTTCAGAAGCTTCTTAGTTTGATGTAGTCCCATGTGTTCATTTTGGCTTTGACTGCCTGTACTTTTAGCATCTTTTCTAAGAAGACTTTCCCCATTCCTATTTCTTGGAGAGTATTTCCTGTGTTTTTGTTTAATAGTTTGATGGTTTCTGGGTGCAGAATTAGGTCTTTGGTCCATTTAGAGCTGATTTTCATATACTGTGACAGGTGAGGGTCCTGATTCTTTATTCTGCAAACTGCTCTCCAATTGTCCCAACAGTTTCTGTTGAATAGACCAGGCTTTTTCCCTGGATTGCTTTCAGTTTTCTTTCAAAGATTAGTTGTCGGAATCAAGATGGTGGAGTAGGGTAAGGACGTGTTTAATCGGATGGAAAAACATTTAATCAGGATGAAGCAAAGAGAATACATTCCAGGAAATAGGAGAGGACAGAGCAAGAGAGGGGTACCTGGAGACTGACACACACAGGAGAGCAGTGGACACAACAGTGTGGTGCTGCAGTGACTGATACTCCAGCAACATTCAGCCAAAAGCGATCTGAACTCCACCAACAACCAGATGGGAAGGGACTTTCACTGGGAGCTTGAGAGGTAAACCCAGACAAAGAACTGTCCGTCCTGCTGGTTCATTTGATTTGACCAGAAGCAGAGACAGAGCAGCAGATCATAGAAGGGCAGTGTGAGAACAGCGTGCATTTCACAGCCCTGTCAGCCCCTTAGAGCTGAATTTGGTGCCATTTTACTTAAGGAGGAAAGTGCAAGGGAAAGGACTGAGCATGCACTAAGCTGGGAGTGAGCTCATTACTGACTCAGTGAACTGCATCAACGTGGCATTCTACAGGTTCCACCCAAGAGAGGTCTGGGTAGCCCTCAGATCTGACAACCAGCAGATCAAGAACTATAGTGGTGGTACATCAGGTGCCATTTTTGTGCACTGTGGCAATAGCTTTGGGACTGCAGGGGAGAACAGTGAACTGCACATGTGCTGAGCTCGTGAGAACTCACTGAGTTCAGTGAATTGCACTGGTCCTGCAGGAAAATAATATCAGCTGTGGCATCCTACCGGTCAAAATAGGTCCGTGTGACACCCAGACCTAACATCCAACAGGTTCCAGCAAGATCAGCGCCACCAACAACCTAATTATATAGGACACCTGGTGTCTCGCTAATCCTGGGACCTGCTCCAACCAGAAGTGGGAGAAAGGTTGCAGAGACAACGGTGCAGCCTCAACACTGTATCACAGGAGGTGGAGAGTGGTAAGCCAGGGGCTGGGGCTGTGGAGGCCACGGTGGAAATCTGACATAAGAACCCAGACCTGGAACTCGCTGGACATTGTGGCACAAGTTACTGCAAACAAAGAGTTATGTACCAACTGCAATAAGTAAAATCAAACTGTAGACCTGCAGAGCTTAGAAACCTGCCCCAAGGAGAAGAATATGCTAACCAGAAGTGCAATGACTAAGAGCAAAAGAAGAGACAAAGGCACAACGAATATTACTGAAAACTCCCCTGCAAAGGAGCAAAACCCTATGCCAACCTCAGAGTTAACTAAGGAAAACATTGAGAAATTGGGGGACAGAATTCAGAAAACTCATTATAAAGCTTCTTATCAACAACAAGAAGCTCATGCAAGAATTCAAAGAATTTAAGGAAGCAGTAAAACAAATCAAGGCTGATATAGCAGAAATTAATAACACAGTAGAGCAAATTAAAAGTACAGTGGAGAGTCTCCAAAGCAAGCAAGCAGAAGCAAGCAGAAGAAAGAATCTCAGACTTGGAAGATATTTCCTGTCACCAGGGGGAAGCAAACAAAAAGCTGGAAGCAGAGCTGGATCAGGCCAAAAAAAGTATTCAAGAATTGAAAGACACTATTAAGAGGCCAAATAGAAGAGTTATGGGAGTCCCAGAAGGTACAGAAAGAGAAACTGGTTTTACAAATATATTTAATGAAATAATAAAGGAAAATTTCCCTAATCTAGAGAAAAAATTGGGAAACAAGATCCAGGAGGGGCACAGAGCTCCCAACAGGCATGATCAAAAGCGATCTTCACCAAGACTCATGATCATCAAGCTCTCTTCAATTGAACATAAGGAAAAGATCCTTAAATGTGCACGTGAAAAAAAAATAAATTGACATATAAAGGAATGCCAATTAAACTCACAGGAGATCTCTCTCAGGAAGCTACAGGCTAGAAGAGAATGGAGTGACATATTCCAGATTCTACAAAAAAAAAAATTGTCAGCCTAGGATAACATATCCAGCAAAGCTTTCTTTTGTCTTTGAAAATGAAATAAAATTCTTCCACAGTAAAGAAAAGTTAAAAGAATTTGCCTCTTCCAAACCTGCCCTATAAATGATACTTCAAGATGTTCTCTTGATAAAGAGGGATAGCACCCAACAAAACCAAAGGCAAATGGGAAGAACATCCCAGTAGAATGACAAAAGAAGACTAAACCAATGAACAACCCATTGCTAAATTGACAGGACCAAAGTATCATCCATACATACTGAATTCTGAATGTAAATGGTTTAAGCTTAATCAAACCTCAAGAATTAGTAGACTGGATTTAAAAATAAAACCCATCTGTTTATTGTCGGGAGGAGACACACTTCAACAAAGATCAGCGGAAACTATATCACATGGGTTTTGTTATTTTCTGTTGGTTTCATCTCTTCAAAACACCTTCTTCTGATTAAATCATTCAATGACTTGTAGATCATGCAGTAGCATCATATTCTTCAAGAAGGTTCTTGATTTTCATTTCTTCAGCTACACATTAGTCATTTAGTAGCTTGTTATTTAATTTCTTGGTGTTATTAATTTCTTTTTTCTCCCTGATGTTGATTTTGTTTTGTGGCTCTTCATTTAAGGGGATGTATAGTAGCTGTGTAGTGGAGAATGTCATACCTAGTAACATGTCATTTAACTTCATGACATTGAAAATTTCTATTTTTCTTCCTATTGTTGATTTTGTATTATGACTTTTCATTTAAGGGGATGTACAGTAACTGTGAAATGGAGACTAACATCCAGATGTGAGGATACAATGTAGTATGCATTTCTACTTCCAGACAAAGATGGACTTACAACGAAACTGTTTACTATATCTTGAAAATAAGATGCTGGACTCTCTGCCATTGTCCATGTCCGCAATGATGGACATATGACTGTGTATGAAGAACTATATGCTAGTAATGATATAGAGGAACTAGATGGGGGGAGGGAATTGGGAAGGGGATAAGGGAACGTGGAACTGTATCATAAAATGATAATAATAATAAAATATTAAAAAAAACCCACATTCAACTAGAAAAAAAACTTATGGAACACAATGGAAGCAGTATTAAGAGGAAAGTTCATCTCAATGTTTATGTTAAAAAACTAGAAAAGCATCAAGTAAATCGGCTAACCTTACAGTTGAAGGAACTAGAAAAACAACAGGACCTTGTGTTTGTCACCCATGTGGGAAACGTAAGAGAATCTCCTGGCACCTGACTCCTAACTGACTCTTCTCTAGCCATTGTGGCCGTTTGGGGAGTGAGCCATTGCGTGAAAAATCTCTGTCTCTTCCCTCCTTGTAACTCTTTCAGGTAAAAATAAATCTTTAAAAGAAAAATAGTGTGCCCAATAGCACTATTCTTTAGATGCAAGGAAAGATAAAGACTTTTTTTTAGATAACTGTGAGCCATGCTGACCTTGCCTCTAAGGGACATGCAGGAAGCCACTCCCCGCTAAGACACCCACAGAGATTGTTGGTTGTCATTTTCTCCACTGCAGAGTAAGAACAGGGAACTACTAGGGAGCACATCATTTACCCCATCTAAGGATACTTCCCTCCTGAGTCTGTGACCCCTGAAAGCTTCAGGAAGGTCTCCCAGCTCAGTTCCTGGACCCCCTGCCAGAGCAGAAGCAGCCAAACTCCCTCCCAGCCCCACATCAAATGGTTTTTATTTTAAAATCACAACTCTTCTCAGTATTTTTTCTTTCAGAAATTTTTAAAAGATTTATGTATTCTGTCATCAGAAAGGCAGCATTATGGAGAAGGAGAGAGAGATCTTCCATCTTCCATCTCTTGGTTCACTCCCTAAATGGCAACAATAGGCAGAGCTGATCTGTTCAAACCAGGAGCTAGGAGTTTCTTCAAGATGTCCCACATGTGTATAAGGGGCCAAGGTCACGGGTCATCCCCATTGCTTTACCTGGTATAATAGCAGGGACTGGACCAAATGGGGCATCTTGGACTCAAACCAGTGCCCATATGGGACGCCAGTGTTTCAGGTAATGGCTAAAGCTGCTGTGCCAAAGCACTGGCTCTGAAATGTCCTGTTTTTAAGATATTTAACAATCTTATTTTAAAGTCATAGTGACAGAGTGATAAGGGGAGAAACAGAGATCTCCCACCTGCTGGTTCCCTCTGGAACTGTCCACATTGTCAGTCTCAACCTGCACACATGTGGAAGTTCAGGAAGAGTCTCCTGACTTCAGATGACTCTGCTCTGCCCTTACAACAATCTTGGATGTGAACTAGTAGATGGAAGATGTTTCTCTCTTTACCTCACCATGAATCTCTCTTTCAAATAAAAATTTATTTAAAAAAATTGTTTGCGGATCCGGTGTGGTAGCCTAATGGCTAAAGACCTTGCCTTGCATATGCCAGAATCCCATATGGGTGCTGGTTCATATCCCAGTTGCTCTACTGTCCATCCAGCTCCCTGCTTGTGGCCTGGGAAAGCAATCAAGGTTGTCCCAAAGCCTTGGAACCCTGCACTCATGTGAAGAAGCTCCTGGCTCATGGCTTCACATCAGCTCAGCTCCAGCATGGTAGTCACTTGGAGAGTGGACCAGCAGATAGATGATGTTTCTCTCTGTCTCTCCTCTCTTTAAATATGACTTTCTGGGCCCAGCCACATGGCCTAGTGGCTAAAGTACTCGTCTTGAATGCACCGGGATCCCATATGGGCACTGGTTCTAATCCCGGCAGCTCCACTCCCCATCCAGCTCCCTGCTTGTGGCCTGGGAAAGCAATCAAGGACGGCCCAAGGCTTTGGGACCCTGCACCCACGTGGGATACCCAGAGGAAGTTCCTGGCTCCTGGCTTTGGATCAGCATAGCATCAGCTGCTGCGGTCACTTTGGGAGTGAATAATCAGACAGAAAATCTTCCTCTCTGTCTCTCCTCCTCTCTGTATATCTAACTTTCCAATAAATAAATAAATCTTTTAAAAATAAATAAATAAATAAATATGACTTTCCAATATAAATAAGTAAATTTTTTAAAATTTATTTAATACTTTTTATTTTTACAATCTTTACATAGTTAATTTGGGTAAAAAGGTTCAAGGCTACAGGAAAGTGGGTAAGACTATTATTTTTCCCATATTGCTTCCTTCATGTATCTGAGGTAAGTGGGGATATTAAGGAAGAATCCCCACCCAGTTTCCCACCCACCCAAGTCCCATATGTGGGCTTGCTCTGAGATACTCGCTCAAGTGGTTTCGACAGTTATGATTTGCTGCCAATCTGCCACTCCAAGCACTATGAGGTCCCTGGAAAATCCACTGATTGACATAATCCATCATAGAGTCTCCGTTTGCCCCGTATTTCATTGCCAACATATAGCTGAGATGGTTGATCGACTTGTTCCGTCTTCTGTCCTTTCATGGTTAAGGTTCTGAGTCCGGCAGTTCGACTGGGGAGATCCCCAAAAAAACTTCATCTGAGGTGTTCCCAGATCAGAATCTTGTATGCATCAGCAAGTACAGGGCCCAGCACAGTCCATCGCCCCGATCAGCTGGTGGTGGTTGCAGTTGCTGGGTTGGTTCTGTTTTCAGCCCCGCCTTCCACTGGAAACAACGGGTGTTGCAGTCCAGCCTGGTTCTGCCCACACACACTTGGCCCTCACATAAACCAGTGGGAGCTGCAGCCTAGTTGGAGCGACCCACAATAACCCCCACCAGGCCCGCCCCCTAACCTGGTTTGCCAGTATGTGTAGCAGACCAGTCCAGTCTGTCCCACATCCCCTTTGGCTCTCATACATGTCAATGGGTATTGAAGCTTAGATCCATCTAACCAGCTCAACAATCAAGCCCTCACGGGTGTTGTTGAGTGCCTCTCTGTCTACCACCCCAGCCCCTGTCCTAGTCTTCATGCCCTCCTGTGGTAGTGGTAACCCAAGAGGGATAAGCCCACTATTTCCCTCCCAGGCCTCTCCCACTTCAGGATTATGCACTCTCCAGATAGTTCTGTGGTTTGACTTGACAGAACTAGCCCCCTGTGCCAGTCTCTGCCAGCTGATGCTACAGCTAAGCCTAAACAACCCTCACCCACTCTAATTTATGCTTGCACCAGTAGGAATAATCAGCCCAACCTGGCTTTTCCCTGTTCTAGCTCACATGAGACGCACAGGTGTTATAGCCCTGCCTAGTCTGGTCTGCCCTCATCCCAGCTCATGCTCTCCAGTGGGAGTAGCTGTCCAGCAAAGGAACCACCCCTATTCCCCTGCTGGCTCTGCACCCTCCCTTCCTGGTTCTCACGTGTACTAGACAGGCACTGTAGACATATCTGGTACAGGCAACCTCACATTGGCATTCTGTATTGTGCACTAGTTTTATTGTGACCAAATCCGGCTCGACCCACACTGTTCTGGTGCTTGAATTTGCCAGTGGATGATGTGAACTGATTCAGCCTGGTCTGCCCCCGACCCCTACCAATTGTATGCCAGTGGGTAACTTTCCATGGCCTGTTCTGGGCTGTTTCCATTCATACTTCTTACGCTTACCTGCCAGGTCTGTGTCCTGCCAGAGGAGTTGCCCAGGCTCCTCCATCAGAACCTCTCCCAATACCAAGTTTCACGCTTACCAGTGGGTCCATGAGCCAGCCCTACTTGGTCCACCTCTTGTCCTGGCAGGAACAGTGGCTTTTCCTGACTGGCCTTCAGCCCAAACTGGTCCTTGCTGTTGGATGTTTCAGCCCAGCCATAGTTTGTCCATTCCCACATATGGCTCACACATGGTTCAGTAGGGGGTTGAAACCTAGCCTAGACCATCCTACATCTACCCTGGTCCTCCAGGACACCAGAGGGTGTTGGGGTCTAGCCCGGTTCGGTGCATCCATTCCCAGTCCACACGTGTGCCAAGGGAGACTACAACTGTTTCCTAATCAGAACACAGCCCCCTTTCCAGGTCATATGCCCCTTGGTGGGAACCTCAACCCAGCTAGAGTTGTTCCCTTAGCTCCCCAACTGGGCCTGTTCCCAACCATGGATCACGCACATGCCACTGGTTGCTCTGACTCAGCCCCGCACTTGTACCAGCCCCTCACCTGTCCTGACCTCTGCCTTAGCGTTCCTGGCTTGTGCAGACTAGTAGGTGCAACAGCCTAGCTCGGCATGACTTGTGCTCCATCCTGGTCTCTAGTTTTGCTTGTGAGCTAAGGTTTGCTCAGTGCTGCCTGATCTACCCTGTTCCATTAGCAATTGACACATTTGCCAGCTGATGGAGCTACTTTGACCAGCTTGTCCAACCCCCCAGGTCTGGACCACATGTTCACCAGCAGGAGCTATGACTTGCCAGGGGAGTTTCCCAAGTTCCTCCA
This sequence comes from Ochotona curzoniae, assembly GCF_017591425.1. Lineage (NCBI taxonomy): Eukaryota > Metazoa > Chordata > Mammalia > Lagomorpha > Ochotonidae > Ochotona > Ochotona curzoniae. Next base: position 737,675 of record NW_024464993.1, on the reverse strand, counting down.
CTTGATCCACTCCCAGACTCAGTTCTCATACATGTCATTCAGTTTAGGCCAGGTTCCGGTGCAGTCTGGCCTTCCATTTGGCCTTGTATGAGCTGGTGTACATTGCAGCCCGGCCCACCCCAGACCCAATTTAGGATGCACATTTGGGTGCTGCTGCCTAGACCAGTCCAGACTACTGTGGGTTCCTTTACCTGTGATTGACCTTTGGTCATCCTGAGCTTATTCCATCACCACCCTAACTCTTGAGCTAACCAGTGGGGCTAGAATTTCCACAGGGTTTGGCCTCCACAGCCCCCACAGAATCTAACCCTGGATATGGCTCTCGAGTGCTACTTAATGTAATGATCCTAACAAAAGTGACCATTCTCCTGATCCCTCATCATGTCAGGTAATAGGATATGATTCTGCTGGACAAGCCCCGAGTCATAGGTTTTGCATGGACTGGTATTTGGTGGTCAGCATTGTTCAGTGATTACAAGTTCTTCAAAGGAAGAGTTACTGTCATTGGAAATCTTTAGGATAGATTCACATCCCAGAAGCACAGTGGGTTCAACCTGGATCCACCTAAGCAATGATTCAAAGACCAAAACCCCGGATGTCCAGTCCGGGCGGCCAGCAGGTGGAGCCTGGCGCTAAAAGGTGCACTGGTCGCCCAGGGACAGCTCACCACATGCACGTTTTGGCTGGTGTCTGGGGTCCAGGCATGAGACACCCTGTCCTGAGACCCACCAGCAGCCAAGAGGCTGCTGGAAGTTTAACCTCCCAGGCCCAAGGTTACACCCCTCCCCAATCCCATTCACCGCCCAATGAGGGTGGTGGGTGGGCCCCACCTGCCCAGTCATGGAGACCTCCCCCCTCAGTGTACTTAGCCCAAAGGGAGCAGCCCCCGGAGCCCAGGCAGGCCCAGGGACAGTTCACCACATATATATTCTTTTCAAATTAAAAAAAAAAAATGAATCTTAAATAACATGACAGCTAGCAGAAGACCAGCTGTCACACAACATTAACCATCTCACCATCTCCAACCCCATATACACAGGAGGCAGCTGGGTGAGTTCGCTCATTTTCTCCGTTTGCAAGTCTGAGTTTTGGAGATCCCTCATGCCTGGTTCAGGTCCTCCAGAAATACTGAAAGGACTCCCAGCCTGTTACGGAACCCACACAGGCCTGAGGCTGACACTGCAGAGGCCTCTGAAAAATGGGAAGAGCGATTGCAGGGTCAAGCCTCTACATGGCTGCTGGCACCACAGTGCACACAGAAGAGGGACTGTGGTAGGAGCCAGCTCCTTCCTGCAGCCACAGGACCCGGTACTCCTAGGACCAGCTGTAGCTTTGCTACTGCACATGCTGAAACTGTGCTTTCCTTGTGAGCAGGCTTCTCCTCGGGGATGGAAACATGAAAGCATTAGCTGTAGAGCCATCCCTGCACTCTGAGTGACATCCAGTGGGGTAGCTCCCACCTCCCACTGACATTAGAGCTGCCACTGAGCATTTAAACCCAAACAGGAAATCATGTGGGGATTGGGTCTGGCTGACCTGGAAGGTACTTCTGCAAAGGGATTCTGGGAAGGGTAGCTTCCAAAAGGGACTCCGGTGAACCCTGAGGCCAACCAGGGATTGGCAAGATCTCCAATCCGTTTTGGCTTCAACTGCTTTCCCATCCTACTTCCTTGTCTACTGAGCAATCCCAGGCAATCCCATCATTTTGGTAAATATTAGCCAAACTCCTCTGGAAAGTGCTGGAGCTGAGATAAAATGAACCAAACCCTGTGTTCCCAAGATCAACCCAGTCTTGCTCAGGGTGAACTCAGTAAGGGGATGATAAGCGGGCAGGGGGAGGTGCAGGTTTCCCTGTACTTGTATATACAGACCATCAGCTCTGATCAAGGAGTCACAGAGCTTCATGCTGGAAGTGAAGTGGAGCCCACAAGGCACTGGGACAAAAGAACATTGCTCAGATCCTAGCATCTGAATCCTTTCCCCAAACCAGAATTCAGACTGGGAAGTCAGTTTGTTCCTGGTGAGAGAACGTCTGACATCTGATTAATCAGAAGTCACAGCTGGCCATCATTGGGGTCTGACTGAAAGAGGAACTTGAAAGACAAAATTCAATAGAGCTTGTTAAAATGCAAAGTTTTTGGGCCCAGCACGGTGGCCTGGAGGCTAAAGTCCTCGCCTTGAATGCGCAGAGATCCCATATGGGCACCGGTTCTAATTCCGGCAGCTTCAGTTCCCATCCAACTCTCTGCTTGTGGCCTGGGAGGGCAGCTGAGGATTGCCAAGGCCTTGGAACCCTGCACCCATGTGGGAGATCTGGAGGAAGTTCCTGGCTCCCGGCTTTGGATCAGCGCAGCACTGGCCATTGCACTCACTTGGGGATGGGAAGTGGAACTGCCGGGATTAGAACCGGCGCCCATATGGGATCCCAGTGTGTGCAAGGCAAGGTATTTTTAATAGTGTTTACATAGTTGGGCATGGCATGATGACCCAATTAACTAAATCCTCCTCTTGCAAGCACCAGGATCCCACATAGGTGCTGCAGATTTTTAAAAATCTGCTTCCCAATAAAAATAAATATTTTTTAATATCTATATGCACACCCATGTAGTCCTCTGATTAGAGTGGGAAAGGTCAAAGGACAGAGGAAGGTAGGTAGACAAATGTTTTTATTCTCCTTTGTCCACAGCTGGAAGGTGAGAGAGCCATTCCTTGCTGATACACTGCATCAACACTTGTGGTGGGGAATGGTCACTGATGACACCTTAGAGACCCCAAAGTGGAGAATATTCTGAGGGTATTACTTGAGTAGTTTTAACAGTTCTGAGAAGTTGCTGGTCTCATTGCTCTAAGGTTGAGAAAATCTGTCCAAGGTCTGTCAGTTGATAAAGTCCACCTCAGTGCAGCCACAGATCTAGACACTTGCTACAAAGCTTGGCCAGAAGAATGATCCAACCTGTTCTGCTTTCCATCTTCTGACAAGGTAGTTGACATTTCCTGCTGGCCTAGATGAGCTGGCTTTCACGTCCCCACCGTGTGTATCTGGACGTGCTGCCCATTGCACAGGCATCAGCAACTGAAAAGACACAATCCCAATACGTGCACTCTAAGGTTGGACCACATGCACTGTGTTTTTTCCTGTGACCAGGATTTGAGTCCATCCACCTAGATGGAGAATCCCCCAAGAACCCTTGCCTGAGGTGACCTCAGACTTGACTCATGTGTGCCAGCTAGCACGGGTGTTCAGTCTGCCAGCTGTACCAGTCAAAGCACACATCAATGGATAGCTGCACCACTTCTAATCTTGCTCTCCTAAAATGCACCAGGGAAATCACTGGAAGTTGGCCCAGTGCTTGGGCTGTTGCACCCATATGGGAGACAAGGATGAAGTTCTGAGAGCCTTGCTTCAGCATGAACCAGCCTGGGATTTTATGGCCATCTAGGGAATGAACCAGTGGATTGAAGCTTTATCTTTTCCTAACTCTGTCACTCAGACTTTCAAATAAATCAAATATTTTTTTTAAAGTGCAGAATCGCTGATTTGGTAAATCTAGGTAGGGTTTGAAAATTGCATTTCCATTACATTAACTAGCACTTAAGAACCATAACCGGGGGTAAATTCTGTGAGGGATGTGTGGGCTACATCCTGCGAAAATTCTAGCCCCATTGGTTATCTCAAGAGTTCGGGTGGTGATGGACTAAGCTAGGTGTAACCAAGGAGCCTGCCATCAATCACAGGTAAAGGAACCCCCAATAGTCTGGACTGGTCAGACAGCAACACCCAAATGTGCATCCTGATTAGGGTGTGGGGTGGACCAGGCTGCAACGTTCACCAGCCAAATGGAAGGCCAGACTGCGCCGGGCACTGGCCTAAACCCAATGACATGTATGAGAACTGGGTCTGGGAGTGGATTAAGTGGAGGAACTTGGGAAACTCCTCTGGCAAGTCATAGCTCCTGCTGGTGAACATGTGGTCCAGACCTGGGGGGTTGGACAAGCTGGTCAAAGTAGCTCCATCAGCTGGCAAATGTGTCAATTGCTAATGGAACAGGGTAGATCAGGCAGCACTGAGCAAACCTTAGCTCACAAGCAAAACTAGAGACCAGGATGGAGCACAAGTCATGCCGAGCTAGGCTGTTGCACCTACTAGTCTGCACAAGCCAGGAACGCTAAGGCAGAGGTCAGGACAGGTGAGGGGCTGGTACAAGTGCGGGGCTGAGTCAGAGCAACCAGTGGCATGTGCGTGATCCATGGTTGGGAACAGGCCCAGTTGGGGAGCTAAGGGAACAACTCTAGCTGGGTTGAGGTTCCCACCAAGGGGCATATGACCTGGAAAGGGGGCTGTGTTCTGATTAGGAAACAGTTGTAGTCTCCCTTGGCACACGTGTGGACTGGGAATGGATGCACCGAACCGGGCTAGACCCCAACACCCTCTGGTGTCCTGGAGGACCAGGGTAGATGTAGGATGGTCTAGGCTAGGTTTCAACCCCCTACTGAACCATGTGTGAGCCATATGTGGGAATGGACAAACTATGGCTGGGCTGAAACATCCAACAGCAAGGACCAGTTTGGGCTGAAGGCCAGTCAGGAAAAGCCACTGTTCCTGCCAGGACAAGAGGTGGACCAAGTAGGGCTGGCTCATGGACCCACTGGTAAGCGTGAAACTTGGTATTGGGAGAGGTTCTGATGGAGAAGCCTGGGCAACTCCTCTGGCAGGACACAGACCTGGCAGGTAAGCGCAAGAAGTATGAATGGAAACAGCCCAGAACAGGCCATGGAAAGTTACCCACTGGCATACAATTGGTAGGGGTCGGGGGCAGACCAGGCTGAATCTGTCCACGTCACCCACTGGCAAATCCAAGCACCAGAACAGTGTGGGTCGAGCCAGGTTCAGTCGCAACAAAGACTAGTGCACATTACAGAATGCCAATGTGAGGTTGCCTGTTCTGGAAGGGACCGCAGCGCCCAACCAGCGTGAGAACCAGGAAGGGAGGGTGCAGAGCCAGCACCGGAATAAGGGAGGGTTCCTTTGCTGGACAGCTACTCCCACTGGAGAGCGTGGGCTGGGATGGGTCAGACCAGACTAGGCAGGGCTACAACACCTGTGCGTCTCATGTAGACTAGATCAGGGAAAAGCCAGGTTGGGCTGATTATTCCTACTGGTGCAAACAAAATTAGAGTGGGTGAGGGTTGTTTGGGCTTAGCTGTAGCATCAGCTGGCAGAGACTGGCACAGGGGGCTAGTTCTGTCAAGTCAAACCACAGAACTATCTGGAGAGTGCATAATCCTGAAGTGGGAGAGGCCTGGGAGGGAAATAGTGGGCTTATCCCTCTTGGGTTACCACTTCCACAGGAGGGCATAAAACTAGGACAGTGGCTGGGGTGGAATGGGGTGTGGGACAGACTGGACTACTGCTACACATACTGGCAATCCAGGTTACGGGGGGCAGGCCTGGTGGGGGTTATTGTGGGTCACTCCATCTAGGCTGCAGCTCCCACTGGTTTATGCAAGGGCCAAGTATGTGCTGGGAAGAACCAGGCTGGACTGCAACATCCATTGTTTCCAGTGGAAGTCAGGACTGAAAACAGTACCAACCCAGCAATTGCAACCACCAGCTGATCGGGGCAATGGACTGTGCCGGGCCCTGTACTTGCTGATGCATATAAGAATCTGGTTTGAGCACACCTCAGACAAAGTTTCTTTGGAGAAATGCTGGACTCAGAACCCTAACGAAGAAAAGAATGAAGACAGAACAGGTCAACCAACCATCTCAGCTATGATGGACTATGTCATACAGTGGATTCTTCAAGAACCTCATAGTGCTTGGAGTGGCAAGATTGGCAGCGATTCATAACTGTTGAAATATCAAAACCACTTGAGCAAGAACCTCAGAGCATACCCTAAATCCAGGACCTGGGGAGGGTGGGAAATTGTGTGGGCCTTCTCCCTTAATACCCCCCTTTAAACATGAAGGAAACAATATGGAAAAAACAATAGTCTTACCCACTTTCCTGTAGCCCTTGAACCTTTTTACCCTAATTAACTATGTAAAGATTGTCAAAAAAAAAAAAAACTTAAAAAATAAAATAAAGTTCATAAAGAAAAAAGAAAATTGCATTTTTCACAATCACTCAGGTGATGCCCATGTTGCTTGTCCTGGGACCACACTTGGAGAACCACTGCCCTGGGCCAATCTCTCTGCCTGTTGGTGTCAAAGAGGGCCAGGAAAAATATAGGAAGTGGAGGGCAAGGACAAGGGTGACTACATCCAGCCCTATGTAAAGAGCTCTGAACCCCAAGTTCCCAAGACCCCACAAATGCAGAACACCCAGCAACACGCACCCAGGTGTGTGGGGTCAAAGGGTGACCCCAAAAAAGGGTGACCCAGGGGTGAGGCTTCCACAGATCCTGGGGTTCCTGCAGCCCCTCACACAGGTTCTCTTAGCCTCCCACAGTGCTGACCTCCAGGCCGTGTTCCTCTGTTTCCTGGCTGCTGGGGGCTCTAGTTTGACCAGACTAGATCTGAGGGTCTTGGTGATACAGACATGGATGACATGGTCTGACAAGTAGGAGAAAGCAGGGTGTGAGGGTGGGCTAATCATAAGGACTCTGAAAGGCTGGTGACTGGTTTCCAGCAAGTGTCTGGCTGCTTTCTAAATGTCACCTCCTTGAGGCTGGCACAATAGCTCAATTGGCTAATCCTCTGCCTCCAAGTGCCAGTACCTCGTGTATGCACCAGTTTGTATCCCAGCTGCTCCACTTCCCATCCAGGTCCCTGCTTATGACCTGGGAAAGCACTGGAGGATGGCTCAGAAGCCTTAAGACCGTGCACCTGTGTAGGCAACCTGGAGGAAGTTCCTGGTTCCTGGCTTTGTATCAGCTCAGCTCTGACCATTGTGGCAATTTGGGGAGTGAACCAGTGGATGATATTTTTCTTTTTATAGAATTATTAAATTCATTTAAACAATATTTACATTTTTAAGTTACAGTTTTGAAACTAGAAATAAAGAACAACTTAGATTTTACAACAAAGAAAACATAGGGCAAAAATAGTTGACACTAAAAGATTTATTTATTTATTTTTATTGGAAAAATTTAGAAGAAGAGACAGAGAGAAAAATCTTTCATCTACTGGTTCACTCCCCAAGTGACCACAATGACTGGAACTGAGCTGATCCAAAGCCAAGAGCCAGAAGCCTCTTCTGAGTCTCCCACCTGGTGCAGGGTCCCAAGGCTATGTGCTGTCCACCACTGCTTTCTCAGGCCACAAGCAGGGAGCTAGCTGGGAAGTGTAACATCTGAGACACAAACCAGTGCCCATATAGGATCCTGGTACTTGCAAGGTGAGGACTTTACCCACTAGGTTACTGTGCCAGGCACACAACTGTTCATTCTTAATGTAACATACAGAACCTTGTCAGAGAACTACATCTTCTTAATCTGATTGCCCAAATCATCAAAATATGGATGATAAGGATGATTTGGTACCATTTTCCCAGAAATCCGTTTGGCAAGTCATGGACTAACATTTTCAAGAGAAAAATCCAAACCATCTTCATCCAAATTCTTAACATGGGATGCTAATTCCTGGTTTCTGCTTAGGAAATGTATTCTTGGTCTGCACTTCTGACCATACTTCATTATTGCGAGTGCCTTAGGCGCTGAAAATCCTGAACCAATCGATTTTTGAGCCTCCATGGAAACATGGCTACCTGGTTGTTAATTCTGTAACTAGGGTGCCTATGCTCCCAATGTCAACTGGAGTTGAATAACAAGCTGATCCCAGCAATACTTTTGGAGACCTATACCAAAGAGTTACTCCCTCAGGAGCCTACATTCTAATAGGTATTCCAATAGCCCTGGCAATGCCAAAATAAAGCAACTTACTAGTTCCTTTGTAAAAATCAATCAGCTTTAAGGTTTTAAGTCTCAATGAAGAACTCATCTAAGAAATGCGACAAAACACAATCCCCTGTAGGATCTGATACAAGTCACTCATAACAAGTGAGGAATCAAAAAACAGACCAGTAGGAATTGAGTCCATGTATTTCTTAAGATCCATGGAAAGGAATTCAAAGATGAGATGTAACCTGGGATCCTGAATAAGTATATCCTATAGACTGTATGTGGATGGCAAATGTTCTGTTTTTGTTTGTTTTAAAGATTTAGTTATTGCACAGTCCCCGCCGATTGCGGCGGGGGCAGGGACCCCGGCCTTCTCCTGGCCCGGGAGCAACTAAGCCCCCTCGCGGGTGAGTACCCGCGGGGGCTGGCGGGGGGCTGGGGGTGAAATCCTGGCTCTCCCCTGTCCCCGCCAGCCAAAAGCTGGCGGCAGGACAGGCTGGGCGGTTCGAGTCTCAGGACAAGGGGCGGGTTCAAACTCCCATCGAGGTGGCGCTCGGTGGGAGCGCCTCTTCCGGACCGAACCCTGCCGGGGTCTCAGCCACAACCCCCGTCCGTCGCGAGACGGGGGCAGAGACCCAGGCCTTGGGCGGCCAGTGCACCAAGTGGTGCCAGGCTCTGCCTGCTGGCCGCCCAGCGGCGAGCTCTGGGGTTTTGATGATATGAAATAGGTGCTTTGGGACACCCAAAAGTAAGACCAGCGTTAGTGTAGGTGAGACACTAATTTCTGGTGATTCCCAGGAACCGGGACATGAAACCTTAATGTAAGTGCGGGACTGAGAGATGAATGTTCGGACTAAGCAAACCTTAGTCCACTAGTATGACTGGAACACAGGGTGCAACACAGGACATGCCCAGCTTGGATTTGGCTCCAACTGGTCCACATTAAGCACAAAGTTGAGCCACAGTGTCTAAGGCAGGGGTCATGACAGGTGGATGGGGCTGCGGCAGGGTCTGGATACAGCTGTCCTCTCCCTTGGCACAAATGTGGATTGGGAAAAGATGTACCGGGCCGGGCCAGACACTAACACCTTCTGGTGCTCTGGAGTACCAGGGTGGATGTGGGACGGACTAGGCTAGGTCCCAACCTCAACTTAGCCATATACGAGCTATATGGGGGCATGGATGACCGTGGCTGGGCTGAAACACTCTACAGCAAGAACCAGAACGGGATGATGGCCAGTTAGGAAAGACCACTGTTCCTGCTAGGATAAGAGGCGAACTGGCACATGGACCCACTGATATGCGCGAAACCTGGCACATGGAGGGGTTCTGATGGAGGAGCTCAGGCAACTCCTCTGGCAGGACACAGACCCTGCAGGTCAGCGCAAGGAACATGCAAGGCAACAGCCAAGAGGTCATAGAAAGTGTCCCACTGGCATGCATTTGGCATGGGTCGGGGGCAGACCAGGCTGAATCTGTTCATGTCATCCACTGGTAAATCTGATCGCCAGAACAGAGTGTGGGTCGAACCAGGTCCGGTCGTAACAAAAGCAACACACAAGCTGGAATGCCAAGGTGAGGTAGCCTGAGCCGGATGCAGCCGCAGCACCCAACCAACACACGTGAGAACCAGGAAAGGAGGCGGCAGAGCTGACAGGAGAATAAGGGGAGGTTCCCTAGCTGAACAGCAAATTACACTGAGGAGCGGGAGCTGGGTGGGGGGTAGACTAGACCAGGCAGGGACACAGCGCCTGTGCACCTCATGGGGACCAGATTGGGTGAAAACCAGGCTGGGCTGACTATTCCCACTGGAGCAAGCTACAATCAGAGTTGGTGAGGGTTGTTGGGGCTTAGTTGTAGCACCAGCTGGCGGAAGCTGGTACAAAGGGTTAGACACGTTGAGTTGAACCACAGGGCCAAATGGAGAGGGCACAACTGGAATGGGAGTGACCTGGGAGGGAAATAGTGGGTTCCTCCCTCGTGGGTCATCACCTTCCACGGGAGGGCATGGGAACTAGGACAGGGGCTGGGGTGGCTAGACAGACACCCAACAATATCCGTTAGGGACGGTAGGAGGAGATAGTTGGATGGAAGTAGGTGGCAACACCTGTTGGCAAGAATATGAACAGAAGGGTACTTGGGACAGACTGGGCTAGTATGCCATATATACTGGCAAGCCAGGGTAGGAGGTGGGCCTGGTTGAGGCTACTGTGGGCCGCCCTGACTGGGCTGCAACTCCTACTAGTACGTGCGAGGGACAAGTGCGTCCAGGGTGGAACCAGGCGGGACTGCAAGAGGACACGGGTGGAGACAGAACCGGCCCAGCAACTGCAGCCGCCAGCTGACCGGGGCGGTGGACTGTGCCGGGCCCTATGCTACTAAAACAGCAGGAATCTGGACTGGGAATACCTCAAAATTTCTTCGAGGATCTTCCCATTCGAGACACCGGACTCGGAGTCCTAACCAGGGAAAGACAGGACAAATCAAGCAACAACCTCAGCCATCTGTTGGCAGCAGAGACTGGGCAAATGGAGACCCTAGAAGGGGCTGTGTCAATCAATGAACTCTTCAATGACCACATCATGATTGGGGTGGCGAGACTGGCAACGACCCATGAATGGTGAACTATTGGAACCACTTGATCGAGTATCTCGGAGCGTGCCCCACACCCGGGACTTGGGGCGGGCGGGAGACTGGGTGGGGCTTCTTCCTCTATATCCCCCTTTAGACCTTGAACCTTTTTTACCCCAATTAAATTTGTAAGGATTGTCAAAATTTAAAAAAAAAAAAGATTTAGTTATTTTTATTGGAAAGTCAGATATACAGAGAAGAGGAGAAACAGAGAAGAAGAAAGATCTTCCATCCGATGTTTCACTGCCCAAGCAACTGCAAGAGCCGGAGCTGAGCCAATCCGGAGCCAGGAGCCAGGAACTTCCTCTAGGTCTCCCACACGGGTGCAAGGTCCCAAGGCTTTGGGCCGTCCTCAACTGCTTTCCCAGGTCACAAGCAGGAAGCTGGATGGGAGAGGAGCAGCCAGGATTAGAACCGGTGCCCATATGGGATCCCGGCACATTCAAGGTGAGGATTCAGCCACTAGGCTATTGAGCCTGGCCCAGCAAAGGTTTTGTAATAAAGAAATTTCCCGAATTGCAATGCTAAGAACAACTTCCTCTTCACTTTATAGCTTGATTTTCACCATAGCTGCCACTTGACCTATAGTTTTGTGTCTGCCCTCACACACAACCCCATAGGCACCTGCCCCAATTTTTTCTATTTTGGTATAGCCCTCCATTGTTAATGGTACCATGGATCCTGGTTTATTATCTCTGCTGTGACTGTGCCTCCAGATACCACATTTGCAACGTTCTTTCTTCAGCTTCCATGAGCAAGCTTTGAAACTAAATGTCTAAAATTTTTCTCTCTGTCTCTTCTTCTTTCTATAAATTTGTCTTTCCAATCAATCAATAAATCTTTAAACATGTCATCTCCTTGAACCTCCACAGACACTAGAGGGCGCCCTCAGCCCGCTGAAGTCATACACGTGGCCGACTCATGTAAAATCTTTTGCAGGTGGGACTTTCTCACCAGATGAAGATTTGCTCAAGGACCAGGTGCGATGGCTCAATGGCTAAATCCTCATTTTAGAAGCTCCAGGATCCCACAGGGGTCAGGTTCCCGTCCCACTGCTCCACTTCGATCCAGCTCCCTACTTGTTGCCTGGGAAAGCAGAGGTGGAAGATGACCCAGAAGCCTTGGCTCCAGATCAGCTCAAAATGTCCTTCATCAGGTAAATGGCATTTGTTAATTAATTATGCTTTACAGAGATCTTAGATGAACCAGCAAGTAGAAATAAGTAAATAAATGAAATAAAAAACAAAACAAACCCTGTAACAGGTCATTCAACTGATTAGCTATCACATCTGGAAATACTTAAGACACAGCGAGGGGGCAATGTCTCCAGGTGAGAATGAGAACTGCTTCTGTCTGTAAATGTAATCTAACAACATGAATGAAAATACACCCTGAGCCAGCGATCCAGGGTATGAACCTGTGGTGGCACAGCGGGCTGAGCCAACGCTAGGCATACCTACATACTTACCCCAGTGCCTGGGTCCCATGCCGCCAAGGCACCTTGGAGGCAGCAGATGAATGCTCAGGTAAGTGAGGTCCTCACACCCACATGGAGGATATGGGTGGAGGTCCTGTTTCCACAACTGGGGCTGGTCCTGTTCCAGCTGTTGTGGCATTTAAAGAGTGAACCAGCAAATGGAAGATCTTTCTGTGTGTGTCCATCTCTCTTTCTGTGTCACTTTGACTTTCAAATAAATGTGAAAAGGAAGGGAGGAAGAAAGGGAGCAAGAGAATGGAAGGAAAAGGGGAAGGAGGGAAGAAGAGGAAAGGAGAGGGAAGGAAAGTGTGAAGGAGAGAGGGAGGGTGAGGAGGAAATAAGGGAAGGGAGGGAGAGAGAAAAGGAGCAAGGGAAAGAGAAGCAGAGAAGAGATAAAGGAAGGGAGGAACAGAGGGAGCGGGAAATAGAAAAAGAAAGGGAGAGAAGAAAGAAAGGATACAAACGTTTGATGCAGGCCCAGCACAGTAGCCTAGAGGCTTAAGTGCTCACCTTGAATGTGCTGGGATCCCATACGGGTGCCAGTTCTGATCCTGGCGGCCCCACTTCCCATCCAGCTCCCTGCTTGTGGCCTGGGAAAGCAGTCAAGGGCAGCCCAAAGCCCTAGGATTCTGCACCTGTGAGGGAGACATGGAAGAGGCTCCAAGTTCCTGGCTTCAGATTAGCTCAGCTCTGGGTGTTGCAGTCACTTGGGGAATGAATCATCTAACAAAAAGCTTTACTCTATGCCTCTCCTCCTCTCTGTATATCTGACTTTGCAATAAAAATAATAAATAATTTTTAAGTTTGGTACAAAGTTAAGCTCCCTTGCAATGTGCACACCCCATAGCAGAGTGCCTGGATCCAAGTCCCGGATGTGCTCCTGGTTCCAGCTTCCAGGTAATGTGCACTGTGGGAGGCAGCACCTGGTGGCTCAAGTGCTTTGTCCCTGCCTTTTCCTAAGGGAGGCTCATCTAGTTCAGAGTCCCTGGCTTCTTCTTCCAGACATTTATAGGGTGAGCCCACAGACAGATGTTCTGTCTCCCTCTTTTAAATAAACAAAAATTTAAAAGAAAGATGACTGAGGGTAAGAATACTCAAGAATATTTATTGTAGCTTTATTTGTAGTGTTCAATTGAAGAAAAATCAAGTATTCATCAACAGTGAAAATATTAGACAAATTGTGATATAGCTGTTCTATGGGCTCTTTGACAATTTTTAAAAACTAGGAATTCATGGGCCCGGCGCAGTGGCGCAGTGGCGCAGTGGTTAAGGTCCTCGCCTTGCACGCCCGGGATCCCATATGGGCGCTGGTTCTATCCCGGCAGCCCAGCTTCCCTTCCAGCTCCCTGCCTGTGGCCCGGGAAAGCAGTTGAGGATGGCCCAAGGCTTTGGGACCCTGCACCCGCGTGGGAGACCCGGAAGAGGCTCCTGGCTTTGGATCGGCATAGCATTGGCCATTGTGCTCACTTGGGGAGTGAATCATCGGATGGAAGATCTTCCTCTCTGTCTCTCCTCTCTGTATATCCGCCTTTCCAATAAAAAAATAATAAAAATAAATCTAAAAAAAAAAAAAAAAACTAGGAATTCAGAGGCCAGCAGTGCATGCTGTGAGTCAAATCATGGCTTGTGATGCCAGCATCCTATGTTGGAGTATTGGTTTGAATCTAAGCTACTCCACTTCTGATCTAGCTTCCTGCTAATACACCTGGGAAAGTGGAAGATGGCCCGAGCACTTGGATCCCTGCACCCACAGGAGGCATCTAAAAGGAGTTCCCAATCCTGACTTCTGCTTGGCCCGGACTTCACTGTTGCAGCCCTCTAGGACGTGAACCAGCAGAGTATCTCTTTCTCTCCTCTTCCTTCTCTTCTCTATCACTCTGTCTTTGAAATAACATCTTCAGGGCCAGGCACAATGGCCTATGGCTGAATCCTCACCTTGTATGGGATATGGGGATCCCATTGGGGCTCCAGTTCCTGTCCCACTGCTACATTTCCCATCCAGCTCCCTGCTTGTGGCCTGGTAGGGCAATGGAGAATGGCCCAAAGCCTTGGAACCCTGCACCTGTGTGGGAGATCCAGAAGAAGCTCCTGACTTCGTAATGACTCAGCTCTGGCCATTGTAGCTTCTTGGGGAGTGAGCCAGTGGACAGAGGATCTTTCTCTCTGTCTCTCCTTCTCTCTGTAAATCTGCCTTTCCAATAAAAATAAATCTTTAAAAAAAACTTCAAAAATAATTGAAGAAAAATAGAAGTAGGAGTTGAAATTAAAGGGAAGAGAATAGAGATCCCAGAAATAAACTTACCCCAGTTTATCTGATACTGAACAAAGATGCTGAAAACACACCCTGGACAAAGCCCAGACTTTTCCATTACTGGTTCTAGGGAAACAGGATATCCACATGCAGGCAACTGAACCTCCTCACACTCCCTATCCCATCTCAGCTTAGACAAGAATCCACTGATAACTGAAAGACTTAAATATAAGACCTAAAATTATAAAGGTGCTAGAAAAGACAGCATAGGGGAACATCAATATAGGCAAAGAGTTTATGGATAAAATGCCAAACACAAAGACAACAAGAGCAAAAACATGAATGGGTTTTTTTTAAAAAAGATTTATTTATTTTTATTGGAAAGACAGATTTTTACAGAGAGAAGGGGAGGGAAGGAGAGAGAAAGAAAAACATCTTCCATTCACTGGTTCAACCCCCAGATGGCTATAACTGCCAGTGCTGAACTGATCCGAAGCCAGGAGCCAGGAGCTTTTTCTGGGTCTTCCATGCAGATATAGGATCCCAAGGCTTTGGGCCATCCTCTACTGCTTTCCCATGTTACAAGCAGGAACTAGACAGGAAATGGAGCAGCCAGGACAGGAACCAGTGCCTGTATGGGATCCCAGTGCTTAGCCAATTGAGCCATCATATCAGCCCCTAAGGGCCAGATATTGATGTGGGAAAGACCCCATATGCTATCTCTCAGTCTAAGAAGAGGTCTTTAAGCTATTAACCAATAACCATTACATAATATATGCATGTATTAAAACTATTCATATTTTTCAGATTCAGCAACTGTGAAATAACTAATCTTTCTCTGGCATTGCCACCTCCCATTTCCATCTGTAGCTGTCAGAACTCTGGCAACTTGATCAGGATCAGAGAGAAGCAAATTACTAACTTACATAAATCTATTTCATATAGGAAATACCTGAGGACCCACTGCGGGCTGCTCATGATCCTATCCTCCATAAGTCACCTTACAATAGCAGCACCTTAGGAACTCAAAGGCAAGGACACATTATCTCTAGTTTCCCAGTTGAGGAAATGGAGGTTAATTGCCATTCAGTTACATTTTGCTGTGAGTCTACGGCCTTTAGATGACAGTGAGATTTCAGGTTTAAATATGACAGTGCTTCCCTGATGCAGACAATTGCCTAAATTGCTTTGTACCTAGGCAAGTGTTACACCGCTGGGAGAAAAACAGCCAGTAGTAGACAGGCATTCTGGGCCAGGCTAATGCCAAAATGTGTTCGTTGTACCAGTATGCCAGCATAGTTTGTTTTTGTTTTGAGTTCTGTTTGTTTGCTTGTTTTGTTTTGTTTTTTGTTGTTTTCTTTTAAAGATAAATGAGAAAGGTGGGAAATTCTAGGCTGGGACATGCCACCCCAGCCCCCAGGTGGGAGAACTACAGATTGCCTGAGGAAGTGGGGAGGTATTAGAGTGGGAGTAACTGAGGGCATGTTTGAAAAGGAAGGAATGACTTCAATGGAACAAGCCACTGCACTTATAGATGGCAAGGGAGCTGAAATGGAGTAGTTTATAGATGGGAAACTGGAGGGCATGTCTGCATCAGGCCAAGGCACCTGCCCATATGGGAGACTTGGGCTGAGCTAAATAGTATCACCTGCCATATCCACTGCAGCTCACCAAAGCTGGGGCTGAGGGGCATGCCTGGCTGGTTTGATGCAAGACATATGCAAGACATAACACTATGCATAACACTTGCATAACACATATGCAAGACATAACACTAGGAATGGGCCTGGTAGGAGAACTCTGGGGACTCTCTTGCTGGGCTATAGATCCCACTGGTGAGTGTGAGACTCAGGGCGATGGGCAGACTAGTCTGGGTAATACTTCAGCACCCATCAGCATGAGCCAGGTCTGGGGATGGGCCAAACTGGACTGAGCTCTAACACCCACCGGTGCTTGAGAGAACTAGAATGGGTATGGATCACATGAGAGCCTGATCTGGGAGTGAATCAGGCTCTGCTAGGCTGTCGAATCCATCAGTGAAAGCCAGAATAGGTGTTGGCCAGTTAGGCTAGGCCACAGTACCCACCAGTGAATGCCAGGACTAGGAGCTAGCCATGTCAGTCTGGGCAGTAGCACTCACCAGCTTATGCAGGATCTGGAGCTGGGAGTGGATCTGGTGAACTTGGAGAACTCCATGCTAGGCACAGCTCTCACTAGTGACTATGAGAGCTGGGATTGGGAGCCGGCTAGATCAGGCAGGGTTATAAAAGCACCTTTTGGCACATGTGTGAGTCGGCTGGGGGCTGGCTGTGCAGAATCATTTCACAGCACACACTAACATAAGTGAAAACTAGAACAGAATGCAGGCCAGGCTGGGTTGAACCACAAGTTCACATGATGGCTAGGAATGAGCCATGCTGGGCTAGGCTGCTGTGCCCACCAGTGAGAGGTGGGACTGGCAGAGGGCTGGGATAAGCCAGGTTGTAGCATCTGCTGGTTAATGCTGAGACTGAGGGTGGGCCATCTCAGACTGGATTGTATCTACTGGCACATAGAGGATCCATGGCTGGGAGTGGCCTCGTAGGGGAACTTCAGGGATTCCCTTTTTGGGCAGCTGTTTCCACTGGTGAGCATGGGAGCTGGGACTAGGGTGGGCCAGTCTGGGAGTAGGCTAGACTCAGCTAGGCTGCTGTACCAGCTGGTACACAAGAACCAGAATGTGTACAGGCCAGCCAAGCTAGGCTGTAGCACCAGCTGACAAGTGCTGAGTGTCAGTCATGACAGGCTGGACCACAGTACATCTTGGCAGGTGCAAAATCTGGGGCTGGGAATATACCTGGCATGGGAAGTATGGGCACTCCCCTGCTAGGCTGTAACTACTGCTGGTGAATATGAGAACCAGGACTGGGGGTAGGCCAGGCTGGATAAGGCAGTGGCACCTGTAAGCAAATGTGAGGGCTGGGTTTGGCTGAGCTAAGCCACAGCACCCAATGGCATGCACAAGAGCCAGATGGGATGTGGGCTGGGCTGGGCAAAGCCACAGGAGAGGCTGGTATGCATAAAAACTGAGTCTGGGGTGAAGCCTGGTAGGAGTTATTGGGGATCACCCCAACTAGGCTGTGGAACCCACTGGTATGTGTGAGGACTAGGTCTGTGATGGGCTGGTTGGGCCGGGCCACAGC
Organism: Ochotona curzoniae; assembly: GCF_017591425.1. Lineage (NCBI taxonomy): Eukaryota > Metazoa > Chordata > Mammalia > Lagomorpha > Ochotonidae > Ochotona > Ochotona curzoniae. The sequence continues at coordinate 720,292 of NW_024464993.1, read as the reverse complement.
ACCTATCAGCTCATGTGAGGTATGGGGCTAAGGCAGAACTAACCAGGCAGCTAAGTCCACCAATATTTGAGTTAGATGGTACAGGTGATAGACCATGCCTGATCCTAAGCTTGTTGGCGCAACAAGAGTCAAGTCTGAGGTCTCCTCGACTGGACCACTGAACTCAGACCCTGGCCACAGGAAAAATCACAGGATATGTGGTCAGATTTGGGATTGCATGTGTTGAGACGGGGTCTCCTCAGTTGCTGATGCCTGAACAGTGGAGCGTTTGTCCAGTTGCACATGGTGATCATGACAGATAGCTCATCTAGGCCAGCAGGGGGCACTAACTGCCTAGCTACAAGTTGCAATGCAGGACAGGTTGAACCATTCTCCTGGCCAAGCTTTGTTTGCAGCAATTATCTGGGCCTGTGGATGCACTAAGGTGGAATCTGGCAATCAACAGACTTGGAAGGATTTTCTCAACTCTGGAGCAACAAAAAGCCAACGTCTCAGGACTATCAAAACCATTCAAGTGACACTCTCAGAACACTCTGTCCCATATCGGGGTCTCCAAGGCATCCTCAAATGATAGTCCCCAATTTCCGGGTGCTGAATTTATTTGACAGTCAGGAGAGACCCTATCCCCCTCCTCCCCTGTGAACACAGGAGAAAAAGAGAGAGAGAAATTGAAACACTTGTCCCAACCACCTGGGAATTCTCTAGAGATACAGGTAGATTTTGGCAGGAGACTGGATGTAGTGCTACTTCCCCAATCCAGGCTGGTGGCAGGATACTGCCTGTGTCCCCTGGATCTGGTCTGCTTTTTTTATCAGTCCTTGTTATCTGTGTGCACCCTCTGGTTCCTGATTTCTGTTTTGTCTGTCAGTGAGCATGGCAGCCACTTGTCTATCTTGGTGTCTGTCTTGATGTTCATCCTTTTAAAAGTACTTGGTTTAACAGACTCAATGCTGTGATAATGACTAAGATGCTGTTTTACAGTAACACTGCTTGGCCTTAGTGCTCCTTGAGATTGAATGAGAAATTGCCTTGTAATAGATCTTATTCTTTTTTTTTTTAAAGATTTATTTTTATTATGTTTTTATTGGAAAGGCAGATATACAGAGAGGAGAGACAGAGAGCAAGATCTTCCATCTGATGATTCACTCCCCAAGTGAGCACAATGGCCGATGCTATGCCGATCCGAAGCCAGGAGCCTCTTCCGGGTCTCCCACGCAGGTGCAGGGTCCCAAAGCCTTGGGCCACCCTCGACTGCTTTCCCGGGCCACAGGCAGGGAGCTGGAAGGGAAGCGGGGCTGCTGGGATTAGAACTGGCGCCCATATGGGATCCCGGGGGTGCAAGGCGAGGACCTTAACCACTGAGCCACTGCGCCACCACGCCAGGCCCAATAGATCTTATTCTTATGCCACTCTCTTTCCACTAGAGTTGCTTTATGAAAATTTCAAATTCATTAGCATACATTACTGTCTGTGTTTGCTGGTCAGGAAATATTACTAAGTATAAACTGGGCAAAGGTAAATCAGGCAAATGTTTCTGAATGCAAAAGTAATTATTCCTAATCTTTGAATTCTATGAAAAGACTACATGGTTGCAAACTTGAAAATGTGTTATCAGTGGGAAATAAAAAGAATTAGAAAAGAATTCCTCCCTTTCAAATCTGTTTATTTGATTGTTTTTAAAGATTTATTTATTTTTATTGCAAAGTCAGATATATACAGAGAGGAGGAGAAACAGAAATATCTTCCAACTGATGATTCACTCCCCAAATGACCACAATAGTCATTGCTGTACTGATCCGAAGCCAGGAACCCAGATCCTCTTCCAGGTCTTCCACATGGGTGCAGGGTCCAAAGGCTTTGGGCCGTCCTCCATTGCCTTCCCAGGCCACAGGCAGGGAACTGGATGGGAAGGGGAGCCACCGGGATTAGAACTGGCGCCCATATGGGATCCTGGAGCGTTCAAGGCGAGGACTTTAGCCGCTAGGCCACGGTGCTGGGCCCTCAAATCCGTTTAAAAATAGGTTTAACTCTTCTGATTTTGAAATTTCCAGAGGAGCCCCTGGAGTCTCAAAATCAGGAAGAATGCATGTCAAAGGCTGTCTTCCTTCTGGTTAATGAAGACTCCTTGACTCTGTAGACGGCTCTAGTATCACATGTCGGATGAAAATCCTTCAGTTCTTTTCAGTGAGCACAAATGATTTTCTTTGCCACCCATAGTAGAAACAGATCCCAAATGAGCCCTAACAGGGAAGTAGTTATAGGCATTGGAATTGGGCCTGATGCAATGACGCAGTAGTTAAATTTTTACCTGGGATGTGGCACCAGTTCTTGTCCCAGATATGGATACCAGTTCCTGTCCCAGATGCTCCAATACTCATCCAGCTCCCTGTATATGGCCTAGGAAATCAGTAGAAGATGCACTAATGCCTTGGGACCCTACATCTGCATGGGAGACCTGGAAGAAGCTCCTGGTTTTGGAGTGGCTCAGTTGTGGCCATTGTGGCCGTTTGGGGAGTGACCCAGCAGATGAAAATCTCTCTCTACTTCTCTCTGTAAACTTGATCTGCTTTCTGATAAAAATAAATCTTGAAAAAAAAAATTGTAATCAGGTGAAAATAGTGTTGTCTTTTTTTTTTTTTAACATTACTTAATTTTTTATTGGAAAGGCAGATTTACAGAGAGGAGAGACAAAGATCTTCTTTCCACTGGTTCACTCCTCAAATGGCTGCAACAGCCCAAGTTGAGCTGATCTGGAGCCAGGAGCCAAGAGTTTCTTCCAGGTCTTCCATGTGGGTACAGGGCCCCAAGGCCTTGGGCCATCCTCTGCTACTTCCCCAGGCTATAAGCAAGGAGTTGAGTGGAAAATGGAGGAGCCAGGACACAAACCAGAGCCCATATGGGATGCTGGTGCTTGGAGGTGGAAGATTACCCAGTTGAGCCAATGTGCCAGCCCCATGTCTCTCTTCCTGAAGAGAGTTGACCAGATCAAGTTATTACAAGTTGACCAGACCTTTATTACAAGGTCTCCTTGTCCCTGTAGAGGGAACCAGTATCACATGTCGGATTTGGAAGATGCTGGCCCATTACAGTTCTGAGAGAGTCCCTGATAAAGGAAACACATCTAATTTGGAGTCATAATACTCACTTCTTCAAATTTGTACATTATCCACAGTGGGGAAACCTGTGTCTAGGCCTGATCTTGTTTCTGTGGAAAAGTTTATGTAACCAGCAAAACCAGCTTTCAATTATGTTTATGTTGACTTTGATGTGTGTCTTTTTGAGCTTTGTGTCTATTGCCTGTCAGAATTACACAGAAGCACAATTCTAGCAAGGTGATGGTGGCCTAGCACTCTCAGATGGTTGCAGAATAGATGACAATCAGCATGAGGTGAAGTTAGCATAAGGACCATTCCTCCTTAAACCTCTTTGCTGCTAAATGTGGCTTAAAAGGTATAAGACACTGACACCTTGTTGTCAGCTATTTCCCTCCCAGTGTGGGACTGGATCAACAACCTGGTCAAATCCAACCTGGAAATGAGGAAACATGAAAAAAAAATTTTTTTTTAAGGCTTCTTACTTCTTACATGAAAGGGAGAATATGGGCGCTGGATGGTAGGAGCGCTGCTGATGCTGGGGTGTGTAACTGATGAGGCTGGGTATGAGCAATGCAAGCTGGGACCTCAGGAGGGAGCCACTTGCTGCAGGGGATGGAGGACGGTGTGCAGCATGACTTTGCTGGGGCTGCGCATGACAGAAAAGCTGTGTCCTGGAGAAGGAGTGAGGGTTTATCAAGCAGAGAGGGGAATTCTAGGCATCTTGGAAGGTGATGGGAGTGGTGGTAAAGAAAGCTTGTATTTGGCATTTGGTGTTTGGGAGCCACACAGACCAGGATAGTCTGTGAGTTGCTAGGAAACCACAGCCCCTGGAGGCACTAATGGTGCAGCCATGATGGTCAGGTCTTCCTACTAGTATGTTTGAGTCTTTTACCTCCAGCAAATGCGAGCCAGAAACAAACAGGGCCACAGAAGGGGGGATGGAAAGGAATAAGTATTCCTAATCTGGAGCTGTGTTTCCTTCTAGAAACACCTGGAAGTCAGGGCACGGTGGAGGCAGGATGGATGTGATAGGGGTAGGAAGAACAGGACAATGGGCAGGTAGAGGAGGAAGGACACGGAGTGTGGGAAGGTAGGACCTCAAGCCCTGTTTCCTTACCTGCATGCACAGTTTCATTATCTACCCACCTAGTCCTGCTGCTTCTGTCATGTGTACCTGGTGGTGGGTTCTTTCTCCAGAATTTTAGGGTCTGATCCAGAGTGGGACTTCACCAAAAATCATCATGAACTGTGGTGGGAATGATGCCTGGGTGGCCGCACAGCCTTGAGGTATGGGACATTCAGCAGTTTGCCAAGACCAGAGACAGCAGGTTTGCCTTGGTCTATTAGGTCTGAAGTCTCCTTTGCTATGCCTGTTCCTCTCCTGCTTCTCAGCATGAGCCCCTGGGGTAGAACCCATCTCAGCATGTGGGCCCCTGAACCCTGATATCCAATAGGAGCTAATCTATCTGAGGGGTGGGCTGCCATGACCCCTGGGCTATGGCGCTGCTCAAGGCTGGCTGTACTCTGAGATCCCAGCCCGATTCTGGGTCCCAGCAAAACCTCAGATGCACAACCAGATAATCATTGGTCTGTCAGCAACCACACACTCTCTTGCTAAGTGCCCCAGTCTGGATTTTCTGTGGGCTCTCGGTCTCTGCAGTGGTCATGGTATTAGGTCAGCAGGTATACTCGGGGTTAAAGCTTCAACATTCCAGCATGCCTCAGTCTGAGAGGTTGGGGCCCAGAGGGGCAACCTCACAGAGGATGAGAAGGGCGAGAACAGGTTACAGGTTCAGATTTCTGTTTCCTCTCCAGCACTTGACCAAGGCTGTTGTCTTCTCCCGTTCCCATTAAATCCCTTTTTCCTCCCACCCCCACTTTCTCTTGCCCTATATTATTCCCTCCCTTCCTACTGCTGCCTTTCTTTTTCTTTTTCAAGTTTCATTTATTTGAAAGGCAGAGAAACAGAGAAAAGGGGAGAGAACGATCTTCCATTCTCTAGTTCACTCCACAAATGGCCACATCAGCCATGGTGAAACCAGGTAAAAGCCAGGATCCAGGAACTCCACCCAGGTCTCCCACATAGGTGGTGAGGCCCAAGCACCTGGACCACTTCTGCTACTTTTTCATTAGCAGGGAAGCTGGACAGGAGTGGAGCAGCTTTGATTTGAATAGGCAGCCTGATTTCAGGATGCTGGCATTTTAACCTGCTGCAACTCAATATCAGCTCACCTATTGCTTTCTTATTCATAAGAAGTTGCACTCCCATAGTGGCTCAGTTGGCTAATACTTCCCATCTAAGCACTAGGATCCCATATAGGCGCTAGTTTGTGTCCCTGCTGCTGTACTTCCCATCCAGCTCCCTGCTTGGGCCCTGGGAAGGCAGCAGAGGATGGCCCAAAACGTTGGGACCCTGCACCTGTGTGGAAAACCTGGAAAAAATTCCTGAGTCACGGATTTGGATTGGCTCAGCTCTGGCCATTGTGGCCATTTGGGGAGTAAACCAGCAGATGGAAGATCTTTGTGTTCTTCTCTCTGTAAATCTACCTTTGTTAAAAAAAAAAATCTTAAAAAAATAAATAGGAGGGTTGGTTGGGTATGGGAGGTGGGGTTCAGGGGATCCCTGTCTTCCACCTGTTCTATCATAATCTCTCTTTGCAGGTGCACAGGCAGGAGTCTATGTTCCATGCTAGTGAATGATAAAGATGAACAGGATGCTGTATGGAACCGGGAAAACAATTTTATGTGAGTTGGAAATGACATTTAGGGATCATTTATTCCAATTCATCTTTTGAAAAAAAAAATATTTATTTTTTGTTTGAAAGGCAGATTTGATAGAAGTCTTCTATCCACTGTTTCTAGCCACAAGTTGCTGTGATGGCCAGGGCTATGCTGATCTGAACCTGGAAGGCAGGAGCTTCTTCTGGGTCTCCCACACAGAGGCAGGAGCCCAAGGACCTGGGCCATTAGCAGGCAGCTGGATCAGAAGTAGGGCAGCCAGAACATGAATCAGTGCCCAAATGGGATGCTGACATCACCGGCAGAGGATCAGCCTACTGTACCACTGTACTAGCCCCTTCAGTTCCTCATTCAAAAATGTATCTATTTTCACTTTTATTGAAAGATAGGGGCAGGCACAATGTCATAGCACATTAATCCTGCACCTGTCACACTGGCATTTCATACGGGCACCAGTTCTGGTCCTGGTTACTCCACTTTTTTTTTTTTTTTAAGATTTATTTATTTGGGCCCGGCGGCGTGGCCTAGCAGCTAAAGTCCTCGCCTTCAACGCGCTGGGATCCCATATGGGCGCCGGTTCTAATCCCGGCAGCTCCACTTCCCATCCAGCTCCCTGCTTGTGGCCTGGGAAAGCAGTGGAGGACAGCCCAAAGCTTTAGGACCCTGAACCCATGTGGGATACTCGGAAGAAGTTCCTGGATCCTGGCTTCAGATCAGCATAGCATCTTTTAAAAAGATTTATTTATTTTTTATTGGAACTGCAGATATACAGAGAGGAGGAGAGACAAAGAGGAAGATCTTCCATCCGATGATTCACACCCCAAGTGGCCGCAACGACTGGAGCAGAGCCAATCCGAAGCTAAGAGCCAGGAGCTCTTCCAGGTCTCTCACACAGGTGCAGGGTCCCAAGGCTTTGGACTGTCCTCAACTGCTTTCCCAGGCAACAAGCAGCGAGCTGGAAGGGAAGTGGAACTGCTGGGATTAGAACCAGCGCCCATACGGGATCCTGGCGCATTCAAGGTGAGGACTTTAGCCGCTAGGCCACAGCACCGGGCCCCCCAAAAACAACTTTTTTTTTTAAAGATTTATTTTTGTTGGAAAGGCAGGTATACAGAGAGGCAGAGAGACAGGCAGGAAGATCTGTCTGTTGGTTCACTGCCCAAGCAGCCACAATGGCAGGAGCTGAACCAGGAGCCAGGAGCTTCTTCCAGGTTTCCCACGCGGGTGCAGAGTCCCAAGGCTTTGGGCCATCCTTGACTGCTTTTCCAGGCCACAAGCAGGGAGCTTGACTGCTTTTTCCAGGTAAGCATGGTCGCTGGAATTAGAATTAGCATCCATATGGGATCCCAGTGCATTCGAGGCGAGGACCTTAGCCGTTATGCTATTACACCAGGCCCAAAATAAATTTTTAAAAAATAATTGCTGTCTGCTGGTTTGCTCCCCAAATGCTTGCAATGGCCATTACTGGGTCAAGCCAAAGCCAGGAAGCAAGGATTCCACCTGGGTCTCCCACGTGGGTGGCAGGCACCCCCACACCTGCTGCCTCCAGGATAAGGTCAACAGGAGACTGACTCACCCTGGGCCCACTCCAATATGGGCAGTGGGTGTTCCAAGGAATGGCTTAATCTGCAGTGTCCCAACACCCACCCTCTCAATTAATTTTGGGACTACTGGCTTTTGGGGTGGCTCTCTGATCCGAGAGGATCAACTAGCCAGTTCATATAACTCAGCCCAGCTTCCAGTCTCCTCCAGTGCTGACTTTACTGGGCCACTCCGGAGGGAGCTGCCTTTGGCGAAAATGAAGCTGCCTTCCCTTTAAGCCTGAAGGAGAATGGGGGATGGGGGCAGCATGCCTCAGCTTCCTGCTGGCCCAGAGCACCCCTGGATGGGGGCCTGTGAGGACTTTGGGCAAAGGTCACTTGACACTGAGTTTCAAACTGCAGGAAAGTTTGGTGCTGTGCTGGCTCCAGGCAGCCAGGGATCCAGGTTCCCTGCACTCCATTGCGTCCCTCTGGGAATGTATGTCTCATGTAGGGCAGAAACTGCCACCTGGAGCAACTACAAAGTATAATCTAGGAAGTAACAGGGCACTCCAGCACACTCCAACCAAAACATGGAATCAACCTGGCTTCCATCATCAGATGCACAGATAAAGAAAATGTCACACACACACACACACACACACACACACACACACACACACACACACTCACCTAATACTCATCTATTTAAAAAAAAATTCCTACCTTTTGCACCAAAATGGTTGAACTGGAGGATGCCATGTTGAGTGAAGTAAGAAAAATACTCCATATTCTCCCTTTTTTGTGGGAGCTGAAATTGAAAGAAATAAAGAGAAATGGCCGTATCAGTTTTGCTGCAAATAGTGTTTTGTCAAACTTTAAATCTTTGTCAAACAATTTCTTGACATTTATCTACGCTAGCATAGTTTTAATGATTTTGTGACTCTTAAAGTCTATGAGTAAAATTAAACATCTTTTCATTTGCTTGTTTACCGTCTGCCTATTTTTCTGCTGAACTGTATATTTTATTATTTGTCGAATAGTTTTAGTGGAGAATTATACCTTTAATTGTGCGTTAAAAAGTCATCTCAAAAATAATATTATATAAAAAAACGAGCGAGGGAAATTGTGGAGGAGGACACATGGACGAGCAGGGGTTCTCTGGAATGGTGTGCGTAGGCGACCCAGGGCCAGGCAAGCTAAGGCCTCACGGGAATGGGGGAGTTCAGCCCGCTCCTCCCCCTCTGAGAGGTCGTCTTCTCCTCAGACGGCGGATAAATGCATGACAAAGGTGCCCGGGAGGGCTCCGACCTGGGGTAGAGGAGATGGCTGGGGAGGGGCTCCTTCTCCAAAACCTGTCTCTCCACCCCCACCAGCCCCTTAATCTACTTGCCTTGGGGCACTTTGTGGCTGCAAGGGGGCACAGCCGCTGCACCTCTGACCCTGAGATCTTAAAACCTGCGGAAAGTACTGAAGCCCTTGAAGCTAGTCTGGGTCCCCAGGGACGAAGCACGTGGCAGGCGGGCAGTGTGATACACTTTCCAGACAGGAAGAAGGCAACAGGTGTGGAAGACTACCCAAGCAGACAGCTGGCCAGAGAGGGTTAGGAGGCCGCCCGCGGGATGGCTGCCAGGGCCACCGAGCGACCCCACCAACCACCCCAGACAGAGAGACCTAGAAGAGGAGGTGTGTCGGTGGCCACAGATCCTCAGCCTCAGCCAGGGGTTGGGCTCAGAGCCCAGCAGTGACCCGTCATAGCCCGGAGCTTTCCTTTAGGGCGCCTAGTAGACAGACAAACACCCAAGCAGACAGGCCATCCGAGGACTATTCTCTTGCAAACGCGTTCAGGCGCTAAGTCCCCAGCCTGAGCTCCCCGACAGCACGGACAGCCCAGACCCAGCAAAGCCGACAAGCAGGGGAAGCTTTAGAAGGTTTCTTGCGCCCCCTCCCCCAAATGGCTCTCTACACCTCCCTAGTAACTTTCCACCAGCCAGCCCCCCTAAACAAAGCCCCTGGGGGCGGGATGGAGGATGAGGAGGCTGGATATCTGACTCCCCCCACGGAAGAGGGAGTTGGAGACCTAGCTCCCAGTGGGGGGGCCCCTGGTGCTGTCTGAGGCTCTGGCTTTGAGAGGTGCTGGGGGTCAGCAGGAACCCTTTTTAGGCACTCTAGAGTGGGGAATCCGGGTGAGGGGATTGGGCCTGAGGTGGTGGGGGGCAGGAAGCTGTCCCCAGGGGAGCCATCCTGGCCCATTCAAGGGTTGAGTACTTGTTTAGGGTTAGAGCTGCCCCCTCTGGGGACCGGTATCGTCCAGGCAAGGCCATTGTCCTGCCCCTTTCCCCCCCACCCCTCAGTCCCTCCCAGGCCTCTTTGAACCTGAAAGTCTGGTATTTTTTTCCTCTTACATTCTCTGCTTGGTTTTCCCCACAGAGGCCTGGGGCTGGAGGCCTGGGCTGTGGAAGTGAGGGAGGGAAAAGTGGGAGCTTTGGGACCAGACGTGGGGGTCCCAAAGGAAGGAGTGAGAAGCCAGCGACCTGAGTGCAGATCTTGCAATGGGGGTCCCTTAAGCCCAGCAGGGGGTGGGTGCATGGGTGTCAGATCATTCAGTCTGTGCAACAGGTTGGAAAATTCTGGCCCAGTCCGTCTGCGGCCTACCTAGAAGGGTTAATGGGAGTGGATTGCTGAGCCTGGTAGATGAGGAGGAGCTGGACCCCAAGAATCAAGGCTGGCCATCAAAGTGAGTAGGTGGGTCCTGGGCCTTCCCCACTGACAGGATTTGGTCAAGATCTTGATGTGGAATGCAGTCTTTCCAAGAGGAGGAGGCAGCTGGCCTGTGAGCCCAGCTACTGTTAAGGAACTATGGGGGAGCCCAGAGGTACTTGAGATGTGCATGTTCAAGAAGGATCCAAGGCCAGTGGGCTCCAGTGAGTGGGCAGTGTCTGGGTATCTGGAAAAGAGAAATCAGGCACTGGGCCCATGAACAAAATGGGGCAGGTGGGAGAGGCGTCGCCGCCGAGGGCCGGATAGCCCGTCGGGAGCAAAAAGTAAAAATCTCCCAGGGCTCGGAGGAGACCCTAGTTTTCGCCTTAGACGCCGCAGCCACCAGGCAAACATTCTCGCCTCAGTTTCTCTCCCCCCTCCTCCACCCACCCAGGGGGCGGGGCCAGAGGTCAAGGCTAGTGGGTGGGGTTGCGGAGGGAGAGAGGTGTTGAGCTGTCCTGTGGAGAGCCCTCATTTCACCTGGCCCCCGGCTCGGGGCGCCCAGCTTCCCCATGGCGGGACACCTGTCTTCGGACTTCTCCTCGCCCCCTCCGGGGGATGGCGGCGATGGGCCGGGAGGGCCGGAGCCAGGCTGGGTGGACCCTCGAGCCTGGCTGAGCTTCCAAGGCCCTCCCGGTGGGCCCGCCATCGGGCCGGGAGTTGGGCCGGGGTCGGAGCTGTGGGGGCTTTCCGGGTGCCCCCCGCCGTACGACTTCTGCGGAGCCATGGCGCACTGCGCACCGCAGCTCGCCGTGGGCCTCGTGCCTCAAGGCGGCCTGGAGAGCTCTCAGCCGGAGGGCGAGGCAGGGGCCGGCGTGGGGAGCATCTCCGAGGGGACCTCCCCGGAGCCCGGCGCTGCCCCACCTGGTGCCGCCGTGAAGATCGAGAAGGAGAAAATGGAGCAAGCCCCTGAGGAGGTGAGTGAGCTGCGACGGACTTGGTGGGGCTTGGTGTGGGAAGGTGGCGCGGCTGGTGACCAGGGCGGGCAGTGATGGCCTGCTGCCGCCGAGGCCTGGGACCCTAGAGAGGGAGCGGGCAGGGGACTGCCCTGGGTAGAGAAAGTGTGTGGTGGCTGCAGGGAGGAATGGGGCACGGGGGCGGTCTAGAGGGACAGAACTGCAGCTGGTCGCAGGAGCCGGTCCGGGCCCGGCCCATGAGGTTCTCGGCTCCCGCTCTTCCTTGTCCTGCTCTAGGTCAGATGGCTCACCTACCTTTGGGTTTGTTGGAGCCCCTTCTTCCATTTTCACGTCGTTTCAAAGCTTTAGTCCTTGTCAGACTCAGCATCATGGCCTGAGGGCGAAGTATGGCCTGAGGATACAAACGGTGCTTATCCGGGGAGTAATTGTTCTTGAAAGTGCAGGGTGTGACTGGTTTCTGATAGCCACTACTTCTGTTTCTGATAACCTAGACTGTGTGGGCTTGGTTTACCTCCCTCAAGTTTAAGGTTGATCTGCTCTTCGACCTCAGCTTGAGGCCAATGTGTCTTCTTCGATGGGCTGGGCAGCCTGGCAGCCTCCTAAGGGGGAGCTGGAAGTTGCGATTTTGGTTGACTTCAGACTCAATTCCTTGAAGTTGCAAACCAGGAAAAAAAAGTGAAAGTTCTAAGGCCATTCCCCAGTGGGGAGTTGAAGGCCTCCAACCCTGCTTCCTAATTCAGCTTTTTCAGCGCTCCCAGGGACCAAGTGTGAGTGATTAGAGATTAAGGCCAGAGCCTGTGGCCTTCACCGAGGGTCTGAGTAGTTACAGGTAGGAGCAGGGCGGTTTGGCGCAGGGGGTGGCTGTTGAATGACCATGGCAGCCGGCCATGGTCCCTTGGCGAGCACCGGCTGTGTGAGGTCTACACATCTCATTCATTATCTCATTAAGTCTCCCAGGGCGCCGCTATTAGCTATTTCACAGGTTTTCACTGCTAGGTGATGGAGGTATGCTTTAAGCCAGAGTTTACCATTGTGGGAATTTGGAAAGACTGGGGAGAGGGCATGCCTAGGTTTGGCTGAGTCAGAGTTGGAAATGAAGACGATTCTGTTCCAGTTTGATAACAAGCGAGCCCAGTGGGAACACTGTCCTTAATGCTTTTTTGCTTGCTCCCCGCTGCTGCCCCTCAGGCCACTTGGCAAGCTCCACTGCATAGAAGTGTGCCCTGGGGCTCAGTCCTTCTACCTCTCTCTCCTTACCCTTCCCTGTCACCCACCCCACCCCAACCCCCCGAGGCGTAAATACTTAAACATTTAGACCTCAGTCACCGGGCCCATTTTCTGCCTCCCACCCAGCACGGCTCCCTGGATTGCCCCGCCCCACCTGTAGCTTAAGGCCAAAATCTCTTTCACCTGCTTTGTCCATCCTGGGGGAAGTTCTGCTATCTCCCTTCCCAACACATCCTAAATCAATCACAGGCATCCTCCTGGTCCCAGCCATCATCACCTAAGCATCTTACAGGCTGTTGCCAATACATCAAGTAGACCCCACTGTTTTAGTATATGAGTGACCATTTCGCCCCGTGGAATTCCCAAGGCTTCCGATTTCTCCCTGAGTAAGCCTGAGTGGTCACGCGGCATTCACGGGACCTGTGCAGCTGCCCTGCACTGCCCTGCCCTTGGCTGCAGCTGCCAGAGCCTTGGCACTTGACTCTTTGATATCACCCTCAATATCTTTATTGAACATTGTCACCCTTCTTACGATCTGCTGCTCTGCTCTACTCACTGTATCCTCCTTCCTGGTATTATTGCTGTTGTGTGGGATAATTATTGCACAGAACAAAGAGATGCAGTGTAAAAAAAAAAGAGTATAACAACTTTTTAAATCAGTTTTTCCATGAACATCATACACAAAGTACTTTTCAGTCACACTCTTAGTTCTGTTACTTCTGATGTGTGTTGACTTCTGTGTCTACGTGTCTTGATGCGATTTGTGGACCTTAGAACAAGCTGAGGGAAGTGTATGAATCTAGAATCAGGAACAGGAACATGGGACCTTTTCTTTCACTAGCCTCAGCTGGAGTGATACATGAGTCAAAGAAACTTCTCAGGGTATGAAGTGAATTGGCAGGAGGGAGCTCAGGGTGACTTTGCACCTTGCGTGATGTTCTGCATGTACTGGAGGCGCAAGTTTCTGGAAGAGCTTCCTTGCCTACCTCCCACCCCTGTCACATGCAGGAGGCATGCGAGAGCAGTGGGTGGGTGAATTACTTGGTAAATAACTTTTCTCGATGTTAGGTAGGCAGTCTGGGATAGTTCTCAAGGTTACAGTCAGTTACAGAGAGTGAGAGACATCTTCCATTGCTATTTCTTTCTCTAAACAGCCACAATGGCCAGGCAGGAGCTATCCGTGTCTCCAGTGTTTGTAACCAGGTCATTCTAGTCTGCTTTCCCAGGAGGAGGCTGGTAAATCAGAAGGTGAACAGCCAGGGCTAGAACTGGTGTGTCACAGATGGTGGCTTTCCCTGTACCACACCACAGTGCCACCCCCACAGGCCGCCTTTTAAATATAATTATTATTGGAAAGGCGGAGATACAGGAAGATTTTCCATCTGCTGATTCACTCCCCAGGTGGCCACAATGGCCAGAGCTGAGCTAATACAAAGCAAGGAGCTTCTTTTGGGTCTTCCACATGGGTACAGGCCCCAAGACCCTGGGCTTTCTCAGGCCACTAGCCAGGAAGCTGGAAGGGAAGTGGAGTAGCAGCCTGGATATACACCAGGCCCCACAGTCTTTTTTTTTTTTTTTTTTCTTTATCTTTTTATTGGAAAGTCAGATATACAGAGAGGAAGATCTTCTACCTGATGGTTCACTCCCCAGATGGCCACTATAGCTGGAGCTGAGCCAATCCAAAGCCAGGAGCCAGGAGTTCTTCCAGGTCTCCCACGCTGGTGCAGGGTCCCAAGGCTTTGGGCCTTTCCTCAACTGCTTTCCCATGCCACAAGAAGGGAGCTGGAAGGGAAGCAGGTTGGCCGGGATTAGAACCGGCACCCATAAGGGATCCCAGTGTGCTCAAGGCGAGGACTTTAACCATTACGCTATCGTGCCAGGTCCCACAGTCAAGATTTTTGAGCCCTAACTAGAAAGAGGAGGTTCGCTCTCACACATTCTCTGCCTTTTCTTCCTGCAGTCCCAGGACATCAAAGCTCTCCAGAAAGAACTGGAACAGTTTGCCAAGCTTCTGAAGCAGAAAAGGATCACTTTGGGATATACCCAGGCCGACGTAGGGCTCACCCTTGGAGTTCTCTTTGGTGGGTGCTCACCCTATAGGGGCCACATCTCCCCTGGGAGGAACATTTGTTTAACTAGGGGATTGAGGGGAGGGTATTTCTAAGGCAGGCTCCACTTGCCTGGGCCTTGAGCCCTTCTGGAGAGGGGAGCCTGGTTAGGGTTTGGGGTGGGAAGAGGCAGCTAGACCTGGTCCCAAGGGCCTACCTGCTCCTTCATGGTACTTCTACCCGGCCTCCCCCAGGAAAGGTGTTCAGCCAAACGACCATCTGCCGATTTGAGGCTCTGCAGCTCAGCTTCAAGAACATGTGTAAGCTGCGGCCCCTGCTGCAGAAGTGGGTGGAGGAAGCTGACAACAACGAGAACCTTCAGGAGGTAAGGGAGGGGGTAAGGAGCTCTGTGACCTGCGGGCAGCCCTCCAGGGAAGCCCTTCCCAGAACCTGGCTCTGGTGACACATCCAGTCTGTGCCCCCTTACTTAGCAGCTTGCTGTCACATCCCTGACCCCTCAGTGTGCTGTTGGTCAGCAGGTGCCAAGCCTGTTGTCATTCTTTTCCCACTGCCCAGATTTGCAAAGCTGAGACCCTGGTACAGGCTCGGAAGAGAAAGCGAACTAGTATCGAGAACCGAGTGAGAGGCAACTTGGAGAGCATGTTCCTGCAGTGCCCGAAACCCTCGCTGCAGCAGATCAGCCACATCGCCCAGCAGCTGGGGCTTGAGAAGGATGTAAGTGCCCTACTGTTCCCTCACCACCATACAGCTCTCCCTGTCGCCCACATTCCTTCTCCTGGCTTGCTGACTGCTTGAGGCTGTTTTGTTTTCGTTGGCTTTGGGTGAGTAACGCTGCACAGCCTGGTGGCTCCCTCTTCCAGAGCTTACAGGGTAATGTCACTCCCCCCCTTCCCAGGTGGTCCGAGTGTGGTTCTGTAACCGACGCCAGAAGGGCAAGCGATCAAGCAGTGACTGTTCCCAACGAGAGGAGTATGACGCCGCTGGATCTCCCTTCCCAGGGGCACCTATCTCTTTTCCTCTGGCTCCGGGGCCCCACTTTGGTACCCCAGGCTATGGCAGCCCTCACTTCACCACGCTGTACCCCTCGGTTCCTTTTCCTGATGGGGAAGCCTTCCCTGCAGTGTCAGTTGCTGCTCTGGGCTCTCCCATGCATTCAAACTAAGCTGCCTGCCCTTCTCTCCCAGGAATGGGGTGGGCAGAGGTCAGAGGAGATGCTAGGGAAAGAGCACCTGGAGTCTGCAGCTGGGGCTTTGGGGATCCAAAGTTCTTCATTCACTAAGGCAGGAATTGGAAACGTGGAGGGTGGGGTAAGGAGTTTTCAGGGGGAAACTGGTTTGAGGGAAGGTGAAATTCAATGATGCTCTTGATTTTAATCCCCACATCACTTTGATTTTAAATAAAGAAGCCTGAGACACTAAGCATTTTTTTAGTCCTCCTTTATGAACCAGTGGGAGTTAGGGATACCCAGTAATAGGGACCCCCTGCTGTCGGGCTCCTGAGCCCAAGGCACCACTAAAGCTGTTTGAAGTAACTGATAACCAGTTGGGATTAGAGCTTGTGGAGAGCCCTCACAGGCCTGGGCTGGTTCCTCGGGAGCCTGTTCGTGGGTGACTGGAGAAGATGTAAGCCAAATCCCATCCATCCTTATGCTTACAGAGGCAGTCACCATGTTCTTCAGAATCCTAAAAAATTATCCAGATGGTATCAACCATCTGCTTTCTTAGCATTAACAAGGAGGTAGAGCTGAAGTCGAGCAACGGGAACTCAGAGACAGTAGTTGTATCTGAGATGTCAGTAC
Source organism: Ochotona curzoniae (assembly GCF_017591425.1). Lineage (NCBI taxonomy): Eukaryota > Metazoa > Chordata > Mammalia > Lagomorpha > Ochotonidae > Ochotona > Ochotona curzoniae. The sequence continues at coordinate 704,167 of NW_024464993.1, read as the reverse complement.
CACAAGCCACAGCATAAAGCCTGCTGTGCCATACCAGCCCCACTTTGTTTTTCTTGGCAGCAGGGTCCACCTAGTTTCTTTCCACTTAAAGTTTTAACACACCCTATCCGTAAGTGACTCACTGCCACTAGCTAATGAGGGGCCTTTGCTGTTGGGGGAAAAACTGTCAAGCAAGAAGCTGACAGCCAGATTGTAGTTGCATAGAAGTGATGCTTTGTCTTAGCTCTAGAATGTTCTGTGTACCAGCTGGGGTTAGAAGGTTGTTCCTTACAGCTGGTTTATAGGTTTTCTTTCAGGGATTGGGGGAGCGTAGGTGAAGCCTGTGAAAGTTTAAGAATCTTCTAAGAAATGTAAGAATAACCACCAGGGGGAGTGGAGCTGTTTGTGCTTTATTTAGAAATACAAGCGAAGCTCTGTAAAGCCAGGTTGGTGGTGGCAGCAGGACCAGCCACAGTGCAAAAAGTTAATGAGCCTGCCCCTATGTTTTCCCAAGACGCTTTTGGAGACACCATTCAATTACATTAACAACCAACCCTGTCTCCCACAGCTTCCCAGGCCTGGTTTCTGCACTTGATGTGTCACTCTGATCATGTTTTCTGTTGCCCATGGTCATAGGGCTATACAGCTCCTAACAGAATGTCCAGGTCACTGGCAACTTCCTGGAGGCAGCAAGGTCTCTGACACAGCACAGTATCTAATGTCACCTTGGCCACAAGGCCCTGAATTGACATAGCCATTAGCCATTAACCACCTCCCTGCAGTCACTCCCTGCTAAAGGAAGAACAGCAGTATCTCTTGGGACCCAATTTGCATCCACTGTGTCCACTCCTGACCTGGCAGAGCCAGCTGTGTGTCCTCCAGTGTCCTGCCAGTGGTCCTTAGGTCTGGATGCCAGCACAGCACCTCGGGCACCGAAAGTCGGCCTCCACGGCAGCTTGGATGCTGCAGCCCACGCAGGTCACGTGGAACCAGATGTCACAGCTGTCACACTGGACCCAGGCCACTGTGTCTTCCTGGGGCAGGCTGCAACAAGGGGCTGCACAGGGCTCCTTGCCCCTGCCAGTAGGGGGCAACATGGGAGCAGGTACTGGATGCTTCCGGGGACGACCTCTGCGATTTCTGAAGGAAGTGACAAAAAAAAAAAAAAACAGGAATCACGGAGAAAAGGAAACCTCTGGGAGAAGTTTAAGACTTTGCCCTAGGATGAACCTGTGGGGGGTTCCCTAGACCAGTACAGACCCAATCACCTAGTGGTGAGCCTGTAAGTTCACTCTGAGGGTGCACCCTCAGGCACTGGGAGTTGGGGCTAAGGTCATCTGAATGCCAGTAGGAATACCCAGTATGCCAACAGCCCAGTACCCCCACCCCAACTAAGCCTCTGCTCTGGCTACTCCAGCTCTGTTCTTTCTGCAGTCATAGGAGTGGGACATCCCCCACCCCATCTTACCCACTGGGTGTCAGTGGGGCTTTCTCCACGCACAGTTTCTTCCTGGGCTCCAGGAACACAGGCAGGAGATTGTCAGGAGCATCCTCTTCGTCATCCAGTTCTGCCAGAACCCGGTGAGCTGACTTCCTCCGGTTTCTCGGGGGTGGAGCGGAGGGGGTGGCCCCTCCAGGTGGGGTGGCAGCAGGCTGGTTCTGCAGCCCACCGCCACCCCGGGAAAAGGTGAGGGGCTGTGGCCGAAGCTTGCTGAGGCTGCCAATGGAGTTGAGGATGAGTGTGGCCTTGGGGGTAGGGGACAGGGAGCTGAGGGGCCGCTGTGGGGCTCCCTGCGAGGGCAGCATCGGCCGGAAACCGGCTCCAGCCCCTGCCTCACCCCTAGACCTGGGGATGGTAATGGCAGCAAAGTCCTGAGGTTTGACCCGGACTTGTTGGAACATGAAGTAGAACTCCGAAGGGCCGGTTCCAGGTGCCCCTTCAGGGCCGAAGGTCAGGAGGTCACCGTCACTCAGCTCCAGCCTGTGGCCCCTGGGAAGTCGGACATTATTGACCAAAGTCCCTGTGGATGGTGGGGGGGCAGACAGGAAGAAACACGCACATGAGTGCCCAAGAGGACAGGGTTTGGTTTTCAGGGAACATGGCGAAGAACACGACTCCCGACAGCAGACGCCCCCTCATTCTCCACCCCTCTTAGCCTCTGAGCACCTTATTTTCCTGGGCTGTAAGGCTGGGGGTTTGTCCCAGCCACCCTCCTGCAGTGCACTTCAAACAGGGCCTGCCTCATTCACAGTGTGCACTACTTGAACTCAGCCACTCTATAATCCCCTCTTTCCCCAAGGGCAACTTCCCCGACCCTTGTATTTTATTTGAGTGTAGTGACAGGCCTGAGGTTTTGCCAGCACCCAGGGGTGAAGCTCCCAGGGCCATCTGGGACTCCACTGCTGATTTAAGAGGAAAATAGAATCACGGGTCCTTAAAGTACACAGGGGCCTCAGAATATCCCCACCGCACCTCTCCCATGATGCCTTAGGCCCCAGGTTTCCAGCTGGTTCTGTCTGAACTAAATTGGATGTGGGCTGGGCCCTTTGCTCTGTCCAGCCTGGAAGGGCCAGGGCCAAGGCTGCCTTGCTGGGAGCTCACCATGGCTGCTGTGGTCCTCCAGGCTGACCCTCCAGTCCTCGCCCTGGCGATCGGCATGCAGCTCGGCATGCACTCCCGAGATGAGGCCGGGCTCCTGTTGGGGCCGCAGGACCACATCGCAAAGGTCAGCCCTGCGGCCCAGGCGGTAGGTGCAGCCGGCGCCTGTGGGAGGGTGGAAGGTGTAGAGATCCCCGCCGTGGCCGCCCCCGATGCGCAGCAGTTGGAAGCAGGGCAGCATGGGCAGCGCCCCTTCCGCACCGCTTGTCCCCTTCAGCAATCCATCGCGGTGCCCCTGCCTGGAGCGGGTGCCAAGGCCGGAATCTCGCTTCAACTTTGGGCACTTCTTGGGGAGTGCAAGTTCAGTGTGTAGGCAGCCTGGCCACGCAAGGTCAAGTGAGGCAGATTCGCAGCAGAAAAACCCAGGAAGGACACGGTGCAACGGGAAAACAGAAACGCGTCCTCTCCTCTGGCTTCTTGGTTGAGCTGGGCTCTCTGACCGCCTAGAGCCTCCCACCTGTGCAAGGCGAAGGGAATATTAGGCAATTTCTCGGGAAAATGCAAACTGGAGGTGTGGGTGGGTGGCCTCAGTGTAATTCTAAGTTTCCGTCAAACCTGCTTACCCGAAAACAACACCCCTCTGTCGCCTGCTATCCCACTCCTAACCCCTCAGAATTTAGCTTGCATCCCGGGGAGCAGTTCCACCCACATCCCTAAATAGCGTTGCAAACAGCTCCCTGGTATCCCCAGCAAGCAGGTGAAACCCATGCTCCCTAGCTTCCTCGGGTTGAGTTCCTGGCGGTCGCGCAAATGAACGCCCTCCCGGCCCCAGCCCCGTTTCGGGTCTACCCGCGCGATGCAGCCTTGCAGTGGTGGTCTCTCGGGCGACGCCAGCCCGAGCAGCTGCCCTGGTCGTCCCGGGCTCCAGGCGCGCCTGTTTGACAGCCGGGCAGCCGAGGCCGGGAGGGGCGCGGCCTGAGCGCGCGGGCAGCGCAGACCCCTCCTTCGGAATTCCCGGGTCCGAACTTCGCGCCCAGAGAGCCCGCCCCTTGGATTGCTCCTGATTGGCCAGTTCTGCACCTCTCTTGCTTTCCATTGGGCCGCGCGCTGGGCGGGTCCCCGATCTCCCGCCTTCCGCTTTTTCTGATTAGCTCGAAGGTTTTCCCGGGTTCCCGAAGTGGGGCGGGGCAGCCAGGGCGCGCAGCTGCTAGGACGCTTTAATTGGGCTGGTCCTGAGAGGGCACTGCGCCTGCGTGTGTTGTCGCCCGCTCTCCTTCCCGGACGCATCAGGGCTTTCCAAGCGGCCCGCCAAGCCGCCCGCCCGGCGCAGGCGTAGTCGGGGGCGGGCCGGGCGGGGGGCGAGGTGTGGGTGTGGTCCGGGGCAGAGGGGGCGTTCTCGCGCCGGGTAAGGGGCGTTCGGGAAGAGTCGGTTGGGGGCGGGAATGGGCAGAGTGGGGGTGCAGGGGACCATAGTGGGGAAGAAGGGCACAGGGGCTGGGTGAAGGAACGGTTGAAGTGGTCTGGGCGGCCTTGGAGCTCAGGGTCCAGCAGGGGTGGGGGTGTAACCGGGAGAGGGGGAGAGAGCAGATACGGGCTGGGGTAACTGGGAGGGAGGCGGGAGCTGGCTGGGACAGGAGCGTGATGGGGATGGACCAGAGTGATTCCTTTAGGAAAACGCACTAGGAGGCAGGAAGGGAATCCCAGATTTGGGCACAAATAGGTGTGAATTCAGGTGTTGGGGGGGGGGGTAAGCTGGTTAAAGGCCAATTCAGCTCCAGGAGCCCAGAGAAAAAAGTCAACAGGAATGGACAGCGCCCAGGGGGTGGGCTAGAAGGCAGTTGCAGGAAGAATTTGGCTCTTCTGCCGGGGCATTTAGGTCATCTGCACTCCTAGGGGCCCTGGGGAGGTGCCTAGCCCTCCATGTGGCCATACGCCTCGGCCAGGCCTTGGGCCAGCACTTTGAAAGGAAAGGCCTGGTGGAGAGGCATGGCCTGGTGGTGTCTGGATGGGCTGCCCCAAGGCCTGGCCGAGCCGTGGAGAGAACTCTGGAGACTGAGCTCTGGGCCTGTGCACTGTGTACCCACTGCATCCTCTCCAGCCAGGAGCAGCAGGGACAGTAGGAACCTGAAGAGGGTAAAGACTCTGCTGCCCGGAGCCTCAGGCCTGACTGAAACCCCATAGTGCCCTCTCATCCTGTCTCTGTACCCTTTCTCCACCTCATGGTTGTTGCCAGGAACTGCATTAGGCCAAGCGGACAGCTTTGAGGGTGGTGGGGTGGGGATAATCTTTCTCTGAGAGAAGTCAGCCAGGAGGAGCTGGCTGTAACTTCGGGATTATGACTTTGCTGTTGTAGGGGCTTTCTCTTTGGAAGGTGACCTGAACACTGAACTGGAGTGTCCTTGTTTCTCCTATTGTCCAGGGGAATGTAGATGGCTGGAGACAGAATCTAGAATCTGCAAGTCCCATGGATATGTTCCAGCCTTCAGGTCAGCAGGGCCTCAGGGGCCAGGGGCTGGCGCCCACCTTCACTGCTACCTGGAAAGCTGACCGGCTGTGCTCTTGTTCCTCAGGTCTCTCTGGCTTGATCCCTCCCTCCCACTTCCAAACCCGGCCCATATCCACCCGGTCGAGGATGGCCCCCACCTGGGCTTCAGACAACCCCCTTGTCCAGGCCCCCCCAGACGTGTCACAGAGGCGGCTGGAAGCCCACCGACACCAAGTGGCCATGTGGGATCGGGATGTTTGCGGCGATGGACAGGAGCCAGGGCAGAGAGGCAGGTAGGGGCTCCTGGTCACCTCATTCTCAGACATGATTCTTGTGAGCTTTCTTCACTGAAGCGGATTCCATACCTTATTGCTGCTTCTGATTCCAGACTTGTTCATTTGTACATGAGCAACGATTGTTACCCACAATGCATAAATAATAATGCAGCATATCAGACCTGAGCATGGGGCAAAGGAAAAGGAACAAGAGAGATCCTGACCTAAACTTGATCATGTTTTGTAAAAAGGTATTCATTTATTTGCAATGCAGAGGCAGAGAGCTTCCATCCGCTGTTCATGCCAATGCCCACAGCACAGGCAGGGCTGAGGCAGGTCAAAGCCAGGAGCCTAAAACTCAACCTGGGTCTCCCACATGGGTACTAGTTTGTACTGGATCATTCTACCACCACTGCTGTCAGCCATTGAGTGGGAACACATCATAAAGGAGGGACCGTGATGAGGAAGGGAGCAGGCCAGTGTCAGAAGGCAGACTCAGGCCAGTGTGATGGCTCAATTGTCTAATTCTCTACTTGAAAACTCTGAGATCCCATATGGGCACCAGTTCATGTTTCAGCTGCACCATTTCTCATCTAGCTCCCAGCTTGTGCCCTGGGAAAGCAGTGGAGGACGGCCCAAAGCCTTGGCACTCTACATCTATGTGGGAGACCCAGAGGAAGCTTCTGGCTCCTGGCTTCAGATTGGCTCAGCTCTGGTCGTTGTGGCCATTTGGGCAGTGAACCAGTAGATGGAAGATATTTCTCTCTGTAAATCTGACTTTCCAATAAAAATGAATTAAAAAAAACTTTCTATTACCTAGGAGATCTTGTGCAAGTCTTCCCATTTCCCTAACCTACAGATCACTACTCTTTACTTATTTTGAAGATTTATTTATTTGACAGGCAGAATGACATGTGAGAAAGATGCTATCTATCTACTGGTTTACTTCTCAGTTGGCCAAAACAGCGAGAGGTGGGCCAGGCAGAAGCTGGGAGCTACAAACTGCACCTGGGTCTCCCACATGGGTGGCAGAGGCCCAAGCACTGACCACTTCTACCAGGCAAGTTAAACAAGGAACTGGAGTGAAAACAGAACAGCCAGGATTTGAACCAGTACTCTGATAAGAGGATGCAATTGTTGCAAGTGGCAACTTAACACCCTGAGCCACCATGCTTTCCCCAGATCCCTGCTATTTAAAAAGGAAAAAGAAAAAAAGAAAGTCTTGTGGTTTGGGCTTGTGTGACTCATGTTCCAAGTTGGTTTGAGCTTTTGTGACCCCTATAGACTAGGTGAGGAGAATGTATAATTCCAAAATCTTTTTGCTACAACGTAAACTTTTTTTTAAAAGATTTATTTTATTTTTATTGGAAAGTTAGATATACAGAGAGCAGGAGAGACAGAGAGGAAGATCTTCCGTCCAAAGATTCACTCCCCAAGTGACCTCAACGGCTGGTGCTGTGCCAATCCGAAGCTAGGATCCAGAAACCTCCTCCTGGTCTCCCACACACAGGTGCAGGGTCCCAAGGCTTTGGGCCGTCCTAAACTGCTTTCCCAGGCCACAAGCAGGGAGCTGGATGGGAAGTGGGGTTGCCGGGAATAGAACCGGCGTCCATATGGGATACCGGCACATTCAAGGCAAGGACATTAGCTGCTAGGCCACACCGCCGGGCCCACAACATAAACTTTTTTTTTTTTTTTAAGATTTATTTACTTTTATTGGAAAGGTGGATATACAGAGAGGAGGAGAGACAGAAAGGAAGATCTGCCACCCGATGATTCACTCTGCAAGTGTCCGTAACAGCTGGTGCTGCGCTGATCCGAAGCCAGGAGCCAGGAACTTCTTTCCGGGTCTCCCATGTGGGTGCAGGGTCCCAAGGCTTTGGGCCATCCTCCACTGCTTTCCCAGGCCACAAGCAGGGAGCTGGATGGGAAGCGGGGCCACCAGGATTAGAACAGGCATCTATATGGGATCCCGGTGTGTGCAAGGCGAGGACTTTAACCATTACACTATTGCACCGGGCCCACACAACATAAACTTTTAATTCCATTTTTTTCATGAACGTTTTGAGATTTCCTACTGCTATCCAAAGATTTGGACTATACTGTGTACTGACATACTACCTTCTAGACCCTCCTGCAGCTCTTGTCAGTAAACGCCGTTAGTGCCAGCCTTGCCATGTAAAGACTGGAAGAAGCTTCCTGCTTTCTACCCCTGTATTTGCCTCCCACTTTTCCTTTCCTTTCAGTAGGATTCCAGAGTCTCTGAGTTTTTCTAGCCTCTGCCCACAGAACCCCCTGGCCGCAGGATGTGCACATTGGCTATTGACTGCATCAGCCTGTATATACATGCCAGTGGTGTTTAGGTCCCCGAGCCAGCTGGAACCTGCTAGGCCAGGTGGGGCCTGGATGAGTGATAATGGCTGTGCTATGAACTTGGAGGGCTTCATGCCCCAAGCTCCATCCCCCACCTCCCTTGGCAGAAGCAGGTAGTCCTCTTCCTCCTGACCCCATATGTGCCTTGGGCTACCTTCCCAGCCCCAAAGACGCATCTCACCTGCACCAACTTATCTTTGAAGGTCGCTGGAACTGGGAGGGTCACAGGCCCTGAGCCAGCAAGCTGAGCTGATCTCTCGGCAGCTGCAAGACCTGCGGCGGCTGGAGGAGGAGGTCCGGGTCCTGCGGGAGACCTCGCTGCAGCAGAAGATGAGGCTGGAAGCCCAGGCCATGGAGCTGGAGGCGCTGGCTCGGGCCGAGAAGGCCGGTCGGGCGGAGGCTGAGGGCCTGCGCGCGGCCTTGGCTGGGGCAGAGGTCATCCGGAAGAACCTGGAAGAGGGAAGCCAGCGGGAACTGGAGGAGGTTCAGAGGCTGCACCAAGAGCAGGTGATCCTGGAGGCGGAGAGGGGCCAGGGTCCTGGCAGGGTCACAGGGCAGTAGCTCTCTGGCGAAGGGCAGGTGTTAAAGAGACCCCCATGTGCCATGGCACACTGAGGTGGGTGGCTTAGCCACAATCAGATTATGCTTTTCCTCTAAGACTTAGGTGACTGCCCTGTGCTCCAAAACCCCTTCATCTTCAGTAGGAAACTTGGCTCCTTCCTGCTGGTGCCCAGCAGTGAGGGGGTGGCTGTGGGGTCCCAAGGGGGCTGGGTTGTTGTCAGTAAACATTTCTCAGTTCTTGCACTTCATTGTCTCCAGGTCAGAAACCAGACCTCAGCAAATCGCCCTGAGTGCCCCACCTTGCGACAGCAAAGTCGGGGACACACAGGCCCAACTGTGAATATAGTCACAAGTAACTTACCGCAGTTGGGAGAAATGCCTTAACGGGGATAGGGAGGCCCTAACGCAGCCTGGGAGGGTGAAGGAGGCCTCCTGAATGAGCCAGCAGGGGAAGGAAGCCATGAAGGTGCTAAAAAGAAGATGGTGGATCCTTTATAGCTTTAGAGAGGTCAAGGCATGTCCACCTGTGTGTGACTCAGATTCCAGCAGCTGCGACTCAGGTGTTTGATGTCATGATGAAGAAGTCCGTGAAGCCACTGTGACCCATCCCGGAAGGCCTGGTGTGGCACTGGGTTCTGACCCCTGACTTCAGCTTCCTGCCAGTGCAGACCCTGGGAGGCGGAGGTGATGATGGCTGAAGGAGTTGCTTCCAGCCACTCAGATGAGGCCTTTGGATTGAGTTTCAAGCTTCTGGTTTGATCCCAGCTGTTGCGGAACATGCATTTGGGGAACCAAGTAGCAGACAGGAACTCTCACTCACCTGCTTTCTCTTTCTACCTCAAAGAAATAAAGTAAGAATAATGTATTTAAAAGATTTATTTTTATTATTTTTTTATTGGAAAGGCAGATATACAGAGAGGAGAGACAGAGAGGAAGATCTTCCGTCCGATGATTCACTCCCCAAGTGAGCACAACAGCCGATGCTATGCCGGTCTGAAGCCAGGAGCCTCTTCCAGGTTTCCCACGCGGGTGCAGGGTCCCAAAGCTTTGGGCCGTCCTCGACTGCTTTCCCGGGCCACAGGCAGGGAGCTGGAAGGGAAGCGGGGCTGCCGGGATAGAACCGGTGCCCATATGGGATCCCGGGCGTGCAAGGCGAGGACCTTAACCACTTGCGCCACCGCGCCGGGCCCAAGAATAATGTATTTAAAAGAATCTGGAAGCCATACAAGAAAATGTTGGTATATTGGTTTTACAGTATTAATACCAGGAGTGACAAAAACAGAACAAATCATCAGTTCGAGAAGCATGCATATAGCCCATAACACAGGAAAAGGCTAATATACCTAATATCCAATATATGCCTGGAAGTGGGTAAAAAGGCCACAGTCCTTGGGGCCAATGCAATGGTTCAATTGACTAATCCTCTAATTGCATGTACCAGCATTCCAGATGGATTCTGGGTTGTGTCCCTGTTATTCCGCTTCCTGCTTATGGCCCGGGATAGCAGTGGAAGATGGCCCAAAGCCTTGGGACCCTGCACCCACGTGGGAGCCCTGGAAGAAGCTCTTGACTCCTGGCTCCCACTTTGGATCATCTCAGCTCCAGCCATTGCATCCATCTGGGGGGTGAACCAGTGGATGGAGGATCTTCCTCTCTGTTTTCTCTTCTCTTTGTAAATCAGTCTTTCCAATAAACAAATCTAAAAGACAAACAACAACAACAAATAAATAAATGAGGCAGTCCCTCTGGTTTGCCTTTTAAAAAAGAGTGACTGCAGTCTGGGCAGACAAGGAGAAGGAAATAGATGGTCTGTAGGACCTAGGAAAACAGCCTTTTGATTAATGAAAGCAGCGTGGTAAGAAGCAGCTGATGCCTGTGCTTAGTAGGACTTGTTGCTGAAGGGGCATGTGGGGGGCGAGAGGAGCTGGAACACACTTCTGGAGGGTGGCATGTGGGAGCCTGGAGTGGAAGGAGGCCCAGAAGCTTGAGTGCAGGAATGGTGGGATGGGTAGCTGCTGCCACTGAGCCCTGGCCTCTCTCCACAGCTGTCCTCCTTGACCCAGGCTCACCAGGAGGCTCTTGCCAGTTTGACCCAGAAGGCCGAGGGCCTGGAGAAGTCCCTGTGTAGTCTGGAGGCCAGACGGGCAGGGGAGGCCAAGGAGCTGGCCGGGACACAGCGGGAAGCCAAGCTACTTCGGGAGCAGCTGAGGTCAGTGGCCAGGCGGGGAGTGGTGGTGGCCAGCAAGTCAGGGATGTGGGTGGTGCATCTTAGGAGTGCCCCACTGATAGCTGCCTGGTTTCCATCCCAACCTTAGCAATACCCAGAAAGACCTGGAAGCTCATGTGACTCTGGTGGAGAATCTGAGGAAATATGTTGGGGAGCAGGTCCCTCCAGAGTCCTGCAGCCAAGCCTGGGAGCAGGAGCGACAGGAGCTTCTGGAAACCATGCAGGTGGGAGAGCACATTAGGGTTTGTTCCTCTATGGAGGGGAGCACAGGGGATCAGGTTGAGGTAAAGGGACAGCCGGTGAAGGGCCCAGGCTGGCTGCTGCCTGAGCGCAGGCACAGAGGCCCTGTAGACATGGTTGCTTTTCCCTTTGCCTGCAGAACCTGCAGCAGGACCGTGACAGCCTGCACACCACCGCCGAGCTGCTGCAGGTGCGCGTGCAGAGCCTCATGCAAATCCTCACGCTGCAGGAGGAGGAGCTGGCCAGGAAGGTGGGGCCCTGTCCAGAGTCCCTCACCCTATGTAGTCTCAGGCCTCCTATCTTGTGGGGTCTTTCCATGAATCTTCTGGCAGGGACTACTGGGACTTGGGCAGGACAAAGGGAAAGCAAAGACACCTACTCCCTCCTCTACCACCCAGACACATTTCCTCTTCTTATCTCCTCCTCTTCATTCTTCCAGGTTCAACCCTCGGATTCTCTGGAACCTGAGTTCACTAAGAAGTGCCAGTCCCTGCTGAACCGCTGGCGGGAGAAAGTATTTGACCTCATGGTGCAGCTGAAGGCCCAGGAGCTGGAGCACCGGGACTCTGTGAAGCAGCTGAAGAGCCAGGTCTCTGGGCTCTCTGTTCCTCCCTGTATCCCTCCCCACAGCCCCGTGCTCCTTGGAGAAGAACATTTACTCAACACAGCTTGTGAGCAAAGACAAGTGCCCACTCTCACAGAGCTCACATTCCAAGCAAGCGAACTATCAGGAAGTGTCAACTCATGATGCCTGCTATAAAGAAAATGTTTATGATATGACAGAGACTGGTGGGTCAGCCATAGGCAGGCCGGGCAGCATCAGGGTGGGTATGAATCAGGGTGTGTGCATGTGGAACATACTCCCAGGAGGAAAACCAGACTTGGCATTCCAAGTCCCAGGAACCTATGTGTTTTGTCTTACTGTATGGCATTCTTTCGGAGACCTTTCTACCTGCCCCTTTGGTCCCAGTGCTTCTGTTGGGTACAGCTGGGCGTGCGGGACATGGCTGGCTCCTGGTGTGCCCTGGCCAGCTCCATCTCCTCTCCCAGGTGGTCGAGCTCCAGGAACAAGTGACAGCCCAGTGCCAGGAGCACGCCATCCTGCAGCGTTCCCTGCAGGACAGAGCTGCGGAGGTGGAGGTGGAGCGAATGGGTGCCAAGGTCGGTGTGTGAGACAGGCAGAGGCTAAGGTGGGGGGTGGGAGTGGGGCGGCTGCAGGCTGGGTCTCAGTCAGAAGGAATCCTGTCCTTTCCTGCATCTCCTCAGACTCTGAAGATGGAGCTGAGCCGGGTCCAGGAGGCCAAGCACCGGCGACAGCAGCAGACAGCCTCGGCCGAGGAGCAGCTGAAGCTTGTGGCCAAAGCCATCAGCAGGTGCCTGGAGTGGAGGGGTGAGGGAGGAGCAGCTGTGCCTCCCCAGCTTCTTGGGCACCCGGCAGTTAGAGCGCCTCCTGCAGGAGGAGCTTGGAAGGAACAGCTGGAGAACATGGGGCTAGTGGAGCTTTCGTGCCCCTGGAGAAGCTGCTGGGTTTGCTTATTCCCTGGGGGCAGCTACCTGGACAGTCACACCAGGTGGCTTGTTAGGAGCTTTTCCTGCCTGTGCAGCTGGAGAGGCAGCACTTCCTCCTCTGGTTCAGTCTGGTAGCAGCTCGAGCTAACACAGAACCCCGAAAGGTCTCCATCTTCAGAGCTATCCAAGGATGGCGAACAGAGAGCTGCTTGCTCTCTGTCTCTTTCTGTCTGTATATAAAATTGCAAGGCCTGCTCTGTTCATTGTTTAGTTGGGACAACACAAAGTGAAGCTGCACGCCTGCTTGCTGTATCTTCTGCCTACAGGGCGTATTTGAAGTCAGTTGCAGCCCATGTCCCTCCCACCCCCTTCGTAGTTGTCTCGTTGCTGAGGTTGTTACACAGCCTTCGGAAAGAGCTGCTTTATGCTGGTAGTGACCACTCCTCAGCCGCGGACACTGGGTCTTGCCATGGGTGATCAATGTGACACTCTTGGTGCAGGGCAGGCTTGCAGTTTGTGCTGTGTGAATATCCTCTTGGGGATGGCCCTGATGCAGCCGAGGAGTTTGGGGGTTAGCTGAATTAAACGCAGGATGGGTCATTGTGGATTTGTTCCTCAAGACCCATTGGGTTGACCTAGGCTGGGAGACATTAGGAACTCACACAGCATGGGCTTGGTTGTGATGAACCAGGACCCAGATTCAATCTACTGCACTGCCCCACCCCCAGAACAGGAAGAGACACTGGGGGCAAGCTTTACTCTGGTACCGAGAGGGCACAGAAAGGGTTTTTGCTGGTTTGTTTCCTAGCACACCCAGGCATACAGCTATGCTGAGCTGTTGCCAGGTTTGTGAAACAGATATCTAGGTGACTTGATGACTTTTTCAGAAAATAGCTTTAAAAGTTTTTCTTAAATTTATCTTTATTGAAAATCAGAGAAATTGGGCCCGGTGCGATAGCGTAGTGGTTAGGATCATCCTTGCCTTGAACGCACTGGGATCCCATATGGGTGCCAGTTTGTATCTGGTAGCCCTGCTTCCCATTCAGCTTCCTGCCCGTGGCCTGGGAATGCAGTCGAGCACAGTCCAAGGCTTTGGGACCCTGCACTCACGTGGGAGACGTGGAAGAAGCTCCTGGCTCCTGGCTTTGGATTAGCTCAGCTTCAGCTGTTGCGGCTGCCTGGGGAGTGAATCATGGGACGGAAGATCTTCCTCTCTATCTCTCCTCCTCTCTGTATATCTGCCTTTCCAATAAAAATAAATAAATCTTCAAAAAAAGAAAAAAAAAATCAGAGCAATTGAAAGAGAGACAGAGCTCTTTCATTTGGTGGTTCCCTTTCCAGATGTTCTCACAGCTTTGGGACTTGGCCTATCCGAAACCGGGAACCCAGAACTTAATCTAGGTCATCCCTGTGGGTGGCAGGGACCCTCGCTCTTGAGCCATCGTCTGCTGCCTCCCAGCGTGAGCATTAGCAGGAAGCTGAAATTGGAGGTGGAACTAGGGCTTAAACCCAGGCATTTTGAAATGGATTACGGGCATCCCAAGTGGCATGTTAACCTCCCTACCAAATGCCCATCTAAGAAAGTGGCTTTCCCGGGAGCCACGGTGGGGGTTGGACACTCCCACTAAAAGTTTCTAGAGAAGAGTGATTTTTTTTTAAAGATTTATTTTTATTCTTATTGAAAAGGCAGATTTATAGAGAAAAGGAGATACAGAAAGATATGTAGGATAAGCAGGGAGCTAGGTGGAAAGTGGAGCAGCTAGGACACAATCTGGTGCCCATATAAGATCCCAGCATGTGCAAGGTGAGGATTAAGCCACTTAGCATCGTGCCAGGCTCCAAGAGAGATTTTTACTGTACCTTAGGGATACAGGTGTCAGCTTCTGTCATCACTTATGTTTCTGTCTCCTGAGGAAGTTCCAAGTTTGTCCCTCGATCCCCCTGGGGCCCTCCTCCGCCGGGGATCCTGTTTCAGCTTCTCAGTTTTAGTGAGCTGTGTTCCTTCTGCTCCTGGGCCGCCCAGCTGAGGTGGCACACGGACTGCCGTTCCCCGGTGTCACCTGCTGTCACCCTGGCCTTGTTTGTCATAGTGCTCAAGAGACAGGTGTAAGAAATAAGCTTCACAGTTTGCCTGAAAAGACAAGTCATTTAACACTTTAGTGAGGGGCCAGGTCCCCTTAGAAAATGGATGGAAGCTTTATTAGAAAAATGCACATAAATTTATATACCCTAAATGTGGCATGTCACAGCAGGCCCAGGAACATCCCATCCCTGGAGACCCACCCACAGTCTGCCGGGGACAGAGGCCAGGCCAGCTGGAGATTAGTCACATGGAATTGCTGTTACTAAGCCCGTTGCTGGCCTGTGGTGTCCAGGTTCAGAAATGATTCTGTGACCTTGTGGTCCCTGTAGGGCTTTTATTAGGGACACTTGTTTTCAGGACCCTGAGGGAGGCTGACCATAGATTTTGGCACCAGGAATAGCTATGCTTTCTCTCTCACTCTCTCTCTCTCTCTCTCTCTCTCTTTTTTTCCTTTTATAAACAACTAGGTAGTATTTATCTGATGATCAATTAGGGCTAAAGCTTCCCCACCAGGTTTTTTTTTTTCTGTCTGAGAAGGAGCCAGGCTGCGAGGCTTTGTCACAAGCGCCCCAGATCCTGCCCCTTCAGCTTTTGGTTTCCTTTGCCCTGCTGCGTTTCTCCCTGTGTGTCAGAGAGGGAGTTGTGTGTACAAATCTGTGGCTCCTGTTGGGGAGGTGAGGGTGGTAGATAAGTGGCCGGTGCCTCCTCCAGCTCTCAGGTCTGCCTCCAGAGCACCATGGCGAAGGTGGAGGAGGCAGTGGCCCGGCTGCCCAGCCTCAGCAACCGACTCAGCTATGCTGTGCGCAAGGTCCATACTATCCACGGTGAGTCCAGTGCCCAGCCTCCGATCCCACATCCTCCACCTGCTCCTGGCCCCACGGCCCTTGCATTTCTGAGGCTACAAGTCCCCTGAATCCCCTTTTCTTTATCACTTTCCACCTCTTCTCCCCCAGGCCTGATGGCTCGAAAGCTGGCCCTTGCTCAGCTGCGCCTAGAGAGGTAAAGAGTGTGAGTGTGTGTGTGTGTGTGTGAAGGAGTGGGGGAGTGTGTTGTTGCTGGGACTCAACATGAGACTGAGGAGGGGTGGGCTGTCCAGGTGGGGCACTTGTGAGAGCCCCTACCTCTGCCGCTCCTTCCTGGCCAGCTGCCCTCCACCCCAGCCTCCACCCCAGCTAATCGAGGACGCGAGCCTGGAACTTCAGCAGCTTCGGGAAGAACGGAACCGCCTGGATGCTGAGCTGCAGCTGAGTGCCCGCCTCATCCAGCAGGAGGTGGGCCGGGCCCGGGAGCAAGGTACACCTGGTCTTGGGATTTAGGTGCTGGGGGCCAGTGGGCATAGAGTGGGGGAGGGGGGCGGGGAGGAGGAGATTAAGGGAAGACTTGGGATCTAGGGTGCAAGTGTAGAGATGCCTGAGCCCCAGACCTGCTCACAGGCGAGGCGGAGCGACAGCAGCTGAGCGAGGTGGCCCAGCAGCTGGAGCGGGAGCTGCAGCAGACCCAGGAGTCCCTGGCCAGTGTGGGGCTGCAGCTGGAGGCAGCCCGCCAGGGCCAGCAGGAGAGCACCCAGGAGGCGGCCAGCCTGCGGCAGGAGCTTACCCAGCAGCAGGAGGTCTACGGGCAAGGTGTGTGGGCAAAGCAAGGGTTACTACTCAAGAAGAAGGGAGTTGGGAGGAATATCTCCTTGCAACCCTTCCCATCGGCCTCTTCACACCAGCTCTGCAAGAGAAGGTGGCTGAGGTGGAAACGCGGCTGCGGGAACAGCTGACGGACACGGAGAGGAGACTGAACGAGGCCCGGAGGGAGCACGCTAAGGCCGGTGAGGTTTGCTAGGGGCACGTGGGCCTTCCAGGAAGGTCATTATCCCTCTCACCCCAAACATTTGGAAAAGCTCCGGTTGAAGTGAGGCATGCAGGTAGTGAAGGAAGTATGCTGTATGAGGGGATGGCACAGGAGAGGTCCCCAGTACCCTCTCAGCCACTGCCCCCAAGAATGGCCGCCCCATTCCCACGTCCAGCACCAGCAGCTGCTGCCTCCTGCCACAGCAGACACTGCAAATATGTAGCTGAATGAGCAGGATTGTGCAGGTAGTACTCATGTACTTTTACTGGGTCTTTAACTGGATACTGCACAGCACATCAGCCACATGTGATGTCTTCACTGAGTAGACACGTATTTTTTTTTTTTAAGATTTATTTTTTATTGCAAAGTCAGACAGATAGGAGGGGAGACAGAGAAGAAGATCTTCCATCTGTTGATTCACTCCCCAAGTGACCGCAACAGCCAGAACTGTGCTGATCCGAAACCAGGAACCTGGAGCTTCTTCTGGGTCTCCCAGGCAGGTGTAGGAAGGCTTTGGGCCGTCCTCCACTGCTCTCCCAGGACACAAGCAGGGAGCTGGATGGGAAGCGGGGTTGACAGGATCAAAAACGGCTCCCATATGGGATCCCAGCATGTGCAAGGCAAGGACTTTAGCCGCTAGGCCACCACAACGGGCCCAAGACACATATTTACAAACATTTAAAGTGCACTCCACAAATTGTTCAGCTGCATCTCCCACCACTAGGAGATTCTCTGTAACCTCAGTACCACTATCGCCCTGCAAAAAAAATGAGCATGAATTGTACAAAGTCTAGCATTCGGATCCCCCCTAAGGAAGTAGGGATGGAGAAGGTATGTAGGGGTCGCAGATCACAGGGTCCTAGAGCTCAGCTGTCCAGCTTTGTGGGGACATACCGAGCCAGCTCCGCAGTGCCTTCACAATGCCCACCTGCATCCTGGCTAACCCACCCATGCCCTCTTGTGCACTGTCTTGTCTTCAGTGGTCTCCCTGCGCCAGATCCAGCGCAAGGCCAGCCGGGAAAAGGAGCGGAACCAAGAGCTCAGGCGTCTGCAGGACGAGGCCCGGAAGGAAGAAGGGCAGCGGCTGGCTCAGCGCGTGCAGGAGCTGGAGAGGGACAAGAACCTCATGCTGGTAGGGAACACCCAAGACCACTGAGACTGAAGCCCCCAGGCCCTGTCTGGGCTGGGCTGCCTGCGGTTAGCAGTGTAGACAGAGGAGGGGGAGGCTGTGCCCCGGCTAGGTGGCCTTTAACCCTCTCCTTCCCAGGCCACCTTGCAGCAGGAGGGTCTCCTCTCCCATTACAAGCAGCAGCGACTCTTGGCAGTTCTTCCTTCTCTGCTGAACAAGGAGAAATCCTCGGAGTATAGGCTCCGGCCTACAGGGTCCTCAGCATCCACCCCTCCAGCAGGGTCGTCCTGCACCAAGACCTCCACAAAGGGTAATGGGCGAAGCTGGGAAACACCAATGGAGAGCGCTCCAGGGTTCGCTCCAGGGTTCACCCCAGGCAGTCTGCTCCACTTGGGGAGGCCTCAGGCCTCTAGATCTACACTATCTGGAGCCAAAACCATCCCTTCTTATACTGTTGTCTGCCCCACAACCCTACACAGTTGCCCTGAGAACCTTCACTGGCCTGGTATCCACCCCTCATCTTCTTTCCCAGCATCCATCTCTGTCCTGTTGGATAACCTGCAGGGCCTGAGTGAGGCCATTGCCAGAGAGGAAACTATCTGCCAAGGAGATAAACCCGAAGCCTCCTCCTCCTCCAGCCTGCATCTCAACAGCTAAGCAGCTAAGAGGACAGCTAAGAACAAGGGCCCCAGGGCTGCCTTGGGGCCGGCCTTGGGGCCTGTCCTGGAACCTGCCCTGGGGCCCCAATCCCTGGAGAATGTTGGAGAAGCAAGACAGGAGCCAGCCCAGCCTTCTTCCCCACCCAGCTGCCCAGCCCTCTGATACCAGCTGCCACCACCTGTGGACTATCCTGCACTAAATAAAGACAACTACAGCAAGCTGAGCCATGGTCTGGAGATGTCACCCAGAGGGTCACTGGGGAGTCCTTTGTATCCATCACACAGCCCCTTGGTGTTGCCTTCATGAGCCCCCTTTCCTTGGCTTTTTGTTTTTAAAGGTTTACTGAGTTTTATTGGAAAGGTACATCTAAGTTTATAGAGAGGAGATAAAGATCTTCCATCCAATGGTTCACTCCCAAAATGGCTGCAATGGCCAGAGCTGAGCCAATTCAAAGCCAGGAGCCAGGATCTTCTTCCAGGTCTTCTACATGGGTGCAGGATCCCAAGGTCTTGGGCTGTCCTCCACTGCTTTCCCAGGCCACAAATAGGGAGCTGGAAGGGAAGTTGAGCATCCAGGACATGAACTGGTGCCCATATGGGATCCTTGCACTTGGAGGTGGAGGAATAGCCAGTTGAACTATTGTGTCAGACCCTCCATGGCATCTTGGCCAGGGTTTTGGGAAGCTCTTGTTTTTCCCCTCATCCTAGCATTAATTTACAATTCTTTGGAAGATGATAAATGCCAGGTGAGGGGCAGAGAAAACCTGCACTCTTTGAACTGGTTCCCACAGGGGCAAGGCCTGAAGGACAAGACCCCTGTGCCCATGGTACTTCCGGTGGGAGGCAAGCCATAGACAAGAACAGGGGGTGTCTCACACACTTAAGTACCAGGAGGAGAAAGCAAAATGCTAGAAACTGGGGGGAGGGGAGGAGCCCAGGGACAGGACTCCCTGCAGAGAACCTAGTGAGGGAGCCTGTGTGTATGTGAGTGTGTGTGTGTGTGTGTGTGTGTGTGTGTGTGTGTGTGTGTAGACCCCAGGCCAGGGTCTTCGTGGGGTCATTGGGGGTGCTGGAGAGAGGCTGAGCAGAGACAGTAAGGACTCCGAAGTCCATCAGAAGCCCATGGAGTACTTCCTAAACAGGAAAGCAGGGACATAATCTGATTGACATTTCAAAGAGGTATGGAAGGTCCAGTACAATAGCCCAGTGGCAAAAGTCTTTGCCTTATGTTCCTGGATCCCATTTATGTTCCTGGATCCCATATGGGTGCCAGTTCACATCCTGGCTGCTTCACTTCTTTCCAGCTCCCTGCTTGTGGCCCAAAGCCTTGGGATCCACCTACGTGGGAGACCCAGAAGAAATTTCTAGGTCCTGGGTTTGAATTGGGTCAGCTCTGGCCATTTCAGCCATTTTGGGATTGAACCAGCAGATGGAAGATCTTTCTGTCTCCTCTGTAAATCTGACATTCCAATAAAAATAAAATCTTTTTTTTTTTTAAGATTTATTTATTTTATTGGAAAGTCAGATATACAGAGAGGAGGAGAGACAGAGAGGAAGAGCTTCTGTCCGATGATTCACTCCCCAAGTAAGCGCAACGGCCGATGCTATGCGGATCCAAAGCCAGGATCCAGGAACTTCTTCTGGGCATCCCAAACTGGTGCAGGGTCCCAAGGCTTTGGGCCGTCCTTGACTGCTTTCCCAGGCCACAAGCAGGGAGCTGGATGGGAAGTGGAGTTGCCAGGATTAGAACTGGCACCCATATGGGATCCCAGCACGTTCAAGGCGAGGACTTTAGCTGCTAGGTCTGGCCTCTGGGACCAAAAATAAAATCTTTAACATACACAAAAATAAAAGGTGTGGAAGGTCAGATTTTGGTATGGGGAGTAAACTGGGGGTTTGCCAGTGGGGTTTCAGGATCAGGGTGGCTGGCTGGCCTGGCCTGGGGGAGAGGAGAGAAGCAGGTTTCCTTGTGAACTGTGTGGGGTGGGGAGACACTGCTGTCCCTTTGGGAAGCAGGCCGGGCAAGGAGCAAATGAGGGCGTGTTACACCTGCACAGGCTTCCAGAGCTCCAGGCAGCCTGGAAAGGTGACCTTGAGTGAGCCAGAGGCCTGGAGGTGGGACCAGGACAAGGGAGGGACAGGGAAGAGGAAGAGGTCACAACTTCCTGAGCCTCAAGCCCACTGATGCAACCTGTGGTGCGTGGTGGGTGGGGAAAGAGGCAACCGGGATATCCTGCTGTCCCCTTCCTCCTATGCTGTCACCCAGGCTGCTCCAGGCTGGATTCCCCAACTGTCACCACGTGGGAGGTCCTGTGTTCCTGAACAAGTCACAGCTAAAAGAGCAGCAGATCAGAAAAATGAAGCCCCCCAAAGTCGTCTGTGGGGTGGGTGGGAGGCTGGGGTCCCAGCTGACACTGTCACAGCCGCGCCCCAGACTCCAAGAGCACGTGCTTTTCCACTCCCCTGCTCCCCCCACCACCCAGCCTGGACGTCCTGCTTGCTGGCCCTGTAATTATGGTGCTTCCCCACGCCAGGCTGCTCCCATTCTTTGGCTTCCAATAGCTGCCAGGGATGAAAGCTGGTCATCCCTGTGATTATGGAATGACAGTGGGTACTGACTGCTGCTGGGGTGTGGCTGGAGGGGGCAAGGAAACAAAGGGTGGGGGCACTCAGGGTCCCAGGTTAGTGGCTGGGTCCTGGGCCAGGGGACTAAAATGAGAGACGCCACCATCACATCGGCCATGGCCTTTAAAACAGGTTTGACCAGTTAGATTCTGATGGGATTCTTTGTGTCACTGGGCCGGCCCCTCTTCCTCCTTCCCTATAAAGCCTCTTGGAGATCCCGGTCTCCCAGACTCAGCCGCCCCACCTGTGGGGGCCAGTCGACAGCCATAATGCTCAACTGGAGGCTACTGGGGATCCTGGTCCTTTGCCTGTTCGCTGGGGGTGAGTTGGGAACTGGAGTTGGAATGGGGTATTTGGGATGATTTGGGGGATTTGGTCAAGGTGACAAGCTGGGCACAGCCGTGGTGGAGATCCTGGGACTGGGCACGAGGGGAAGAGTTAGGGCGCCTGGGGATGCAGGCGGGTGATTTGGATGGAGCTCAGCTGTGTGGGCGAGTGTTCAGTGGAGCTGGGTCTGAGGTGTGGTGTGCTGTTGGTGCCTACTTAGACTTGGATGGGGCTGTTTTGGGGGGGATGCACAGTCATTTAGAGTTGATCAAGTCAATGGTTCAGACCTATTATATGACTTTGGGATTCTGTAAATGGGTGGACGATGCTTTGGAGTTTGAGGTTTCCTGGCGGGATCAGCCCAGGCTCTGTCCATCCAGAGGGGCTCTGCCTGCTGGGCCTGTAATGGGGATGAGGGTGGGCACACAGGTCTGTGCCCTGCCACCTCTGACCTCTCCTTCCTTTGTCCTACAGGCATCTCGGGCATCAGGGACCACCCTTCTCCCCAACCCACAGAAGCCAGCGAGGAGGAGAGCACCCCGACCCTGCCTCAGGGTCCCCCAATCCCTGGTGATCCCTGGCCAGGGGCACCCCCTCTCTTTGAAGACCCTCCACCTCCAGGCCCCAACCGTCCCTGGAGAGATCTACCTGAAACTGGCCTCTGGCCCCCAGAGCCCCCCAGCACTGAGCCCCCTCAGCCTCCCCTGCCTGATGACCCCTGGCCAGCAGGAGGACCCCAGCCCCCAGTAAACCCCTGGCCACCTGCCCCTGAGGTGGACCACGAGCCTCAGGAGGAGCCAGACCTTGACCCACCCCAGGAAGAGTATAGATGAGAGACCCCCCAAGGCAGCTCCTGTCCCCAGGCACCCCAGGCGTGCAGGCGAAATGCACCATGTTCTCCTAGCTTTCTGAGTCCTCTTCCATCCTTCCCGATTTAGCCCAACTTCCCAAACCCTTCCCTCATTCCCTCAACTTTATTCTGAAGCCAGCAGGTGTCCTTAATGATTCTGGGCCCGCCTTGAGATCCATAGCCAGCCCCGGGTTTCCCCCCCTTGTTTTCTCAGGCATCAAAGCACACACTCCTACCTCATGTTCAGTCCTCCCCCTGCTCCTGCGGCTCCTGCCCTCCTGCTCCATCCCCTGCCCTGGCACCCTGGCACCCTGGCACCCTGGAGGCCGGCTAGCTGCACTGCGCTCTCCTCTGCCACCTGGTGGCTTCCAGCAAAAGCTGCAACAAAAATAAAAGTCCTGTTTTCTTAATCCTGACTGAAGGCTGCTGATTAGGTTTTGACTATTCTGATGCCCTCCTGCCAGTGCTGAACTTTCAGAGATCTGGAAGTCATGTTAGTTCCTGTTTTTGCTTGTGTGCAGTGCTTGAGAGTGGGACTCAGGACCAGGGACGGGTTAAGGACCTAGTTGTCAGTCATAGGGACAAGAAGACTGCCCAAATGATCTGGGCCATATGGGAGAGTGAAGCAACAGATAGAAGATCTCTTATCTTTCCCTCCCTCTCTCTATCTTTCAAATAAAATAAACCTTAAAAAAATGCCCAATGCAGAAGCCTAGTGGCTCAAGTCCTTGCCTTGCATGTGCAGGGACCCATAGGGATGTAAGTTTATATCCCAAATTCTCCCATCCAGCTCCCTGCCTGGCTCCTGGCTTCAGATTAGTTCAGCTCCAGCCATTGTGGCCACTTGGAGAGTAAACTAGCACTTGGGAAATTTTTTCTCTCTGTAAGTCTGCCTTTTCAATAAAAATAAATAAATCTTAAAAAAAAAAAAAAACCAGGAAATTGGAAGTACATACCTAGTAGACTATATTCACCCATTCACTGAGTCTCATCCTACACCTTAAAAATGTCCAGCAATGAGGCCCGGCACAATAGTGTAGTGGTTAAAGTCCTCGCCTTGCACGCACCAGGATCCCATATGGGTGCTAGTTCTAATCCCAGTTGCCCCACTCCCTGCTTGTGTCCTGGGAAGGCAGTTGAGAGTGGACCAAAGCCTTGGGGTTCCTGCACCCATATGGGAGACCTGGAAGAGGCTCTAGGCTCCTGGCGTCATTCGGATTGGCTTAGCTTCGGCTGTTGCAGTTGCCTGGAGAGTGAACCAACAGATTGAAGATCTTCCTCTCTGTATATCCTTCTCTCTGTAAATCTGTCTTTCTAATAAAAATAAAAATAAAAATAAAACTTTTAAAAAAATGTCCAGCAATGCTGGTGTGATGCAACAGTGTGAAGGTCCCAGATGTTGGTTCCGCCAGCACAATGCTTACACAGGCAGGGTGGGCCAGGACTCAGGGACCATGGCACATTTAGGATTTAAACTCAGAACTTTTCAGCACTAAGGGCTGATTTTTCATTTATTTCTCTTTAAAGATGTATTTATTTGAAAGGCAGAATAACAAAGAGATCTTCCACTCACTGTTTCATTCCCCAAATTGCTACAAAACCATCCAAGTTCCTGGGGATGACCAAGCCCTGGCACCACCCTCCACTGCTTTTCCAGGCGCCTTAGCAGCGAGCTGGATGGAAAGTGAAACAGCCCCACATGGCAGGTGGTGCCTTAACTGCTGCATCACTATGTAGGGCCAGTCCCTGCTTTAAAAAAAAAAAAAAATCATTTTTGTTTTATTTGAAAGGCAGAGAAACTAACAGGGAAAGATATTTCACCCACTGGTTCATTCCCCAAATGCCTGCAAGAGCCAGAGCTGGACTGGGGCTTCCAGGAGCCAAGAACTAAAGCTGCGTTTCCCCTGCGGGTAGCAGGGCCCTGCTGCCTCCCAGGGTGTGCTTTAGCAGGAAGCAGAGCAGAGCCAGGAACCGGAAGCAGGAATCACAGAGCAGGAATCGGAAGCAGAGCTAAGATACTCCGCTGTAGGGCACAAACAGCCCAAACCATGGACCCAAAGACCGCCAATCCTCTCACCCCATTCCTGTGTTTATCTGGGTAACCTTCACATGGAACACAGTGCCCAGGCCTTAAAGGACATGGAAGAACTGTTTTATGAATGGAATGGCTGGGGTGTGATGAGTGACAGGTCTGGGCAACAGAGAGTAGGCCCTGAATGGGGGGAGGATGAGTAACTTGCAGGAGAGGGAGCTGCAGGTGCCAGGTAGGAACAAAAGTAGGAAGACCTTGGTGCCAGGCTTGGAGTCAGGTTTGAGCCATGTGCAGGTGGGCATGCTGTGGCGGGGAGGTATGCATGGAGGGAAAGGGGACACATGGACCTCTTGGGTTGGCCTTCAGCAACCTCCAGAGTCAGAGAGATGGTTGAGAAAGGGAAGAGAGACAAATTCTTAAAGCACGAGAAAGCAGCTGAGTGCCTGATGTGCACAGTACAGCAGCGACATCTGCTTGCATCATGCCACCTTGTGTAATCCCACAGCATTGTTCTGGCTCCTGTGTCTCTCCTTGTACCTCATACAAGGCCAGAGACCGTGCTCTGTGTGTCTCTGTATCCCACACTCAGTGGCTGGCCTAGATGGTTCCCATTTATCAGCACCATTTCACAGGTGAGGAAAGCACTTTAAGCACCTGTTTAAGACGATTCACTAATGCCAAAGTCAAGACCAGGTATAGGACTGCCTGGCTGCAAGCCCAGTTCAACACATTGTTCCCAGTTCAATACAACAGGTAGTTAAGTGGGAGAGAGAAGAGGAGGCATGAGGTCATCAGGGACTTTTAATGTCTATTAATAGGCAGTGGCTATTGGCATTCCGGCACGCCGTGTTTATGCACTGGGCAGTGTGGCTGTCAGCACAGGGAGACCCATTCAGGTCACACAATGCCCATTCCTCTCCCTCTATCTTGGCTGACCTCACCCGGGAGGGACTGCAGCAGGACCTTGTCATATCTTCAGTCAACACGGAGACATGGGATGGAATAATAAGAAAGGATCACAGACTTGGGGAACAATAGCCCAGGACCTTGGGCATGGGAATCAACAATTGTTTAGCAGGAGAGAACAGGGCCCAGATCTGGTGTCATGGTCACAGTGTAGTGTCAGCCCTCTGAGGGCAGTGCGAGACATGGCCACAGCCTTTGGGCAGGAGGTGCGTGTGCTCTGAGCCTGAATGTCTGCTCTGTTTGAGGGGCCAGGCAGGGATGCTCCACGCAGTGCATCTGTTCCCAGTTCTCCCACACGAGACAGCCATGGTGCACCCACCGTATGGCGGGCTGGGTGCTGGGGACGATCCCAGGGAACAGTCTTAGTTCTCCCAGTCTTCAAGGAGCCCTGTGTGTAGGGAGGAAGCAGCAGGCATCATGGGGAGGAAATGGATTTCAGAAGGGTACGCCTCGAGGTGGGAGCCTAGGAGAAGAGTGCTAGCTCCTCTGCCAACTTCTTTCTTGTTTAAAAAGGATCTTTATTTGAAGGTTTACAGATATACAGAGAGAAGAGATAGAAAGACCTTCCATGTGCTGGTTCACTCCCCAAGTGGCTACAATGACTGGAATTGAGCTGATCTGAAGCCAGGAGCCAGGAGCCTCTTCCGGGTCTCCCACATGAGTGCAGGGTCCCAAGACTTTGGGCCATCCTCAATTGCTTTCCCAGACCTCAGGCAGGGAACTGGATGGTATGTAAAGTAGCCAGGACATGAAGCAATGCCTATATGGGATCCTGGCATGTGCAAGGTGAGGATTTAGCCACTGAGCTATTGTGCTGGGCTCAAAATAATGTTTATTTATTTGAAAGATGGAAGTTTCAGAGAGAGAGAGAGGTAGAGATCTTTTTCCACTGGTTAACTCCTTCACGTGGCCACAACAGCCAGGCCTGAGTCAGGCCAAAGCCAGGAGCCAGGAGCTTCATCCAGGTCTCCCACATGGATGCAGAGGCCCAAGTGCCTAGGCCATCTTCCTGCTGCTTTGCCAGGCACATTAGTGGGGAGCTGGATTAGAAGTGAAGCAATTGGGACTTGAACATATAGGATGTTCAAGTATACCTCTTGCTGCAGGTAGCTGCTTTACTTGCCACACCACAACATTGGCCCCTCTCCTCTGCCAACTTCATGTCTTAAATCCATTTGGCTCAAGACTGTCCTTGGTATGAATTTAAGCTCGTACTGTACATTTTTCTACTAAGATTTTTTTTAAAGATTTATTTTTATTATTTTTTATTGGAAAGACAGATATACAGAGAGGAGAGACAGAGAGGAAGATCTTCCGTCCGATGATTCACTCCCCAAGTGAGCACAATGGCCAATGCTATGCCGATCCGAAGCCAGGAGCCTCTTCCGGGTCTCCCACGTGGGTGCAGGGTCCCAAAGCTTTGGGCCGTCTTGACTGCTTTCCCAGGCCACAGGCAGGGAGCTGGAAGGGAAGCGGTGCTGCTGGGATTAGAACCGGCACCCATATGGGATCCCGGGGTGCAAGGCGAGGACCTTTAACCACTTGCGCCACCGCGCCGGGCCCATCTACTAAGATTTTTAAAAACATGTATTTATTTATTTATTTGAAAGAATGATAGAGAGAGGGAGAAGCAGATTTTTATCCACTAATTCACTCCCCAAATGGCCACTGCAGCCAAGTCTGGGCCAGCCTGAAGCCAGGAGCCAGGAATTCCATCCTGGTCTCCCACGTGGGAGGCACAGGCCCCTGTGCTTGAGCCATCGCTTGCTGCCTTCCCAGAAGCATTAGCAGGGGACTGGATTGAAACTGGAGCAGCCAAGATTCCAGCTGGCGCTCCAACATAGGTTACTGGTGTTGTACTTAATTGTCTGTGCTTCAGTGCTTGCCCCTCTTCGCTCTCTAATTCAGTGTCCCCTAGGTGCCTGGAACTAGCTCCCAAAATTTGTTAGACTAAACCACTTCTGTTTCCTAAAGTTTCCCCCTAAAATTTTCCAAGGCAATCACCAATCACTTCTTAGTCTTCCCTTTTGCTGCATAATCTCCACTCCTGTGATGGGAGGGGCTGGATAGCCTGCTGGTGGAGCACCACATTGTGGACCAGATTCTCATTTGTACTCTGCCATCTTTGTGTGACTGCGGGATTTGACTTTCAGGGGTTTCTTGAATAGCGAACTTCTAGGCAAACCTGAGCACTTCAGGTCCTCGGGTGTGGCTGTACCACGCTAGCTCGGCCAGCAGGGGGCAGCATAGAGACACCTCGCAGGTGTTTTCCTTACTTTTTCTCACTTTGTCACTCATGTCAGCCTGTCGCTTAGTCACTAGGTGACCCCTCTAAGATAAGCTAGGCACGTGAGGTGAGGCAAAGACTCTGCAGCCCTAGGAAAAACTCAGGCAAAGGCTCCCAAGTGCAGTACACAATCATTACTCATTCACTTGCTCCCTACTTGGTCACTGATTTCCTCCCACAAGCTGGTACTCCAGAGGTGTGGGTGCAGCGTGAGTCAGAGGGACAAGGACCCTGCCCTCCTGGGGCTTACCTTTTAGTGGGGGGAGTGGCTGCTAAACAGGTGCGCATAGGGATGTAGGAGGTGTAAGTGCTGTGAACAATGTGGGACAGAAGAAGGAAAGAATGTTACAGTTCCCATGTGGGAGCTACAACACACTTTAAAAAATCACCTATGGGGCCCAGCACAATAGCCTACTGGATAAAGTCCTCGCCTTGAATGCACCAGGATCCCATATGGGCGCTGTTTCTAATCCCAGCAGCCCAGCTTCCTATCCAGCTCCCTGTTTGTGGCCGGGAAAGCAGTTGAGGAAGCCCCAAAATCTTGGGACCCTATACTATACCTGTGTGGGAGACGTGAAGGAAGATCCTGGCTCCTGGCTTTGGACTGGCATAGCCCCGGCTGTTACGGTCACTTGGGGAGTGAATCATCAGACGGAAGATCTTCCTTTCTGTCTCTCTTCCTCTCTGTAGATCTGACTTTGCAACAACAACAACAAAATAAATCTTTTAAAAAATAATAAATAAAACAAATCACCTATATATTCATTTGATATATGTAGAGAGAGAGAGCATGTCACTGGCATGTTCCCCAAATGCCCACAACATCTGGGACTGGCCCAAGCGGAAGCTGCGAGCTGGGAACTCAGTCCAGATCTCCCACGAAGGGTGGCAGGAATCCAGTTACACAAACCATCATTACCACCTCCCGGGGTCTGCATTAGCAGGGAGCTGGAGTCAGGAGTTGGAACTGGGTACCAAACCCAGGCATTCAGATGTGGGGACCAGGTGTCTTCGCTTCAATGCCTGCCTCAAGCTACACCTGAAATGGCAGGGAAGGCAGGAGGACCTGACTGAGCCTGTGACAAACCCATGACTATCTGGGGGTACAAAGCAAAGCCAGCTTGAGGTTTAATATAAAATACAGCATCACAATCTCATGGTAAAGTTCCAGCTGGGGCCAGAGAGTATCACATGTGACTCCCTAAACCTCCCTAAACCTGTCTGTCACTCCCCAGGACAAACAGCAGCCTCTGTCCCCCCAGGGCCACTGAGGGGCTCGAGGTGAAGCCTGCTTGGGCAGTGTCTAGTGGACCGGATACTACCAAGTGAAGGAGTCTGGTCTGCTCAGTCGCTGGTGGAGGTGCTCCAGGCTGAGGGTCAGGAGAGCTGAGCCAGAAGTGAGGCACATGCCGGCCCTTCCCACGGGAGTCATGGTCACCTGTGTGCTGCTGCGGGGAGGAGATGGGAGGGAGAGGGAATGCCTCAGGTGCCTGGCATGCACAGGGGTGGAGAGGGATGGGAGAAGCCCCTAGCTGGTGAAGCACTCTCCCCAGGGGTGCTCACCAAGCCCTGAAACAGTGGAGATGGGCCCCCGGCTGGACCCCAGGGCCACACCCATGACCAGCCCTGCCATCCTCATCCTGAGTGACCAGCAGCAATAAACAGCATCAGCAGCTGCAGCGGGAGGAGTGAGTGTTTAACAGGCACGCGTGAGGCGCTGGTTTCTCTCGTGCTCACGCAGAGCTGAGGGGAGGAGATATTATTGTTGGGCTAAGTTAATCACGGCCTTCGTCAGTACCTTCTCACGAGACAAAAGGGCCATGGCCAAATCCAGAGTGACTTTGTCCTGGCTGAGTCTGGGAGTGTGACTGTCCCTCAGCCGACTCCCTGCTGCTTTCAGGAAGGAGGGCAGGAATAAAGGAACAAATCTTGGTGGGTGACACATGGCTTGGTGGGCAGGGTCGCCATCAGCTGCACCCCCTCCCTTCAGGAGACTGTGTCTAGAGCAAGGCCTGACCCTGCCCCCAGCCCTCCCTCTTTTGTGCACCTTTGAGACCTGGCAGGTGTCTGCAGGGAACAGGTGGAGTTGGCACACCAGTAGTGGGGGGCAGTACATGCTGCCCACCCAGGCCAAGTTCCAGGAAAGTGGGCCCTGAGAATAGTCCCCGGGACAGGAAGCTGAGCTGGTGTCCACATCATCGGATATTCTGAGGGAAGGGGGCTGGTGTAGATGGGGTGTGCAGGAGTAGGGGTGTTAGGGGTGTAGACAACTCCCCCAGAGTGCAGAAAACACAACTCACTCACTGAATGGGGATACCTCACAGAACCCCTGGGTGCTTTTAAGACACAGAGCTGTCCTATTTCCCCGACCCCCACTTTTGCACCCAATCAATGTCTCGTCTGGTGAACAGAAGTGTCTGTACCCATTAAACATGATCCTGCAGGAGGGGAAGAGGGGCTCAGGGAGACCAGCCATGGCGAGGATGAGGGTGGGCCAGGTGGAGGCAGTGCATAGGCATCCGTGACAGCCAAACACCCGCGTCTGACTCCCTACACCCTGCTAGACCAGGCACTCCCGCAGGCCAGGCCTCAGCCTTCTGTATCCCCAGTGCCTGCAGGGCAATTGGAGGGGCAAAGGGCTCCACCACTGGAAAGGAGGGGCATGTATTTCGAGGTAAGGCAGGAAGGGGGTGTGCCCTGTGGGCCATGGCCAAGGGTTGGGGACTCAGTGGACTCACTCTGCAGTGTCCACAGTTTCAGGGACATGATTTCTGTTGGTTCGCAACCCTGGCTACTTGCTGCAGAGTCTGAGAAGTAGGTCCAGAAATGGCACCAGCTGGAAGGTGGGGCTTCCTAGATGCTCTACAGAAAGGTGGGGACTCTACCTGGGAGCATGGGGTCCCTGTGAGCCGTCATACAGAGCACCTGGGCTGACCAGGGTCTGCCTGGGAACAGACTGGTGTGACTCTGCATTGAAGACACTCTTGGTCACAAGAGGTGCCTGGTGATGAGTGGGGATGACCAGGTGCCGTCCGTCCACCTCAGAGGACGTCCCACCTGGAATGGCCAGGTGCCTCAGTAAACAGAACAGAGAGAGGCAGGTGCTGTTCCAAGCAGAGCTGAGTGTATATAGCACAGTGAGGGTGGCATGGAAATGAAGACACAGCTAAGGGCTTGGTAGCCTCTGCCCACTCTGCCATCACCACACACCCAGCTCCCAGCTTTTACCTTCCCTGTCTTTGCTCATCCCCAAGTTAAGCCCCAGATCTCCTCCAGGGACTCAGATGCTGGCTTCTCAGCATGTGGGTGAAACTGCAGAGGAGAGAGCTGCAGGAGTGGGCAAGCCAGCTGCACAGGGTCAGGGCATTCCCACGGCCTTGGGAGTCTGAATGGACCAGATCTGCGTCTTTTCCAAGTTCTTTGCTCAGTAAAAGCTGATTTGGACAAGTAAAGTTGAAAGATCCATTTATTTTACTCAAAAGGGAGGGTTAAAGAGGAGAGAGAGAGAGAAATCTTCCATTAGTTTGTTCACTACCCAAATGACTACAATGGCTGGAGCAGAGCCAATTCAAAGCTGAAAGCCAAGAGTTTCTTCCTGGTCTCCCATGCGGGTGCAGGGACCCAATACTTTGGACCATTCTCCACTGTTTTCCCAGACCATGTGCAGGGAGCTGGATGGAAAGTGGAGCAGCCAGGACACAAGTCGGTGCTCGTATCGGATTCTGGTGTTGCAGGGGGATTAGCCTGTTGAACCATGTTGTTAGTGTCCCAAACAAATAGTTTAAACTCCCTTTTCTTCATCTGTGAAATGGGAAGCAAATTCATTTGGCCTGCAGGGATGTTGTGGGGATTAACCAAGACAGCAGTGGACAGATACACATGCGTGACACTGGGGCAGTCAATCAATGAGGTTTCTCTCGCCCTGGCATCTGTACAGTCGTTCTGTTCTCCCCATCAAAAGGAGCTTTGCCCTTCTGCGTTTACTCCATTTCCATCAAATCCAGATTCGTCAGGCTGGAGTCAGAGGCTGTCCCCAGCAGTCTGCCCATCTGTCCACCTGCTGTGCCTCTGCATGTGAGTCCCAAGCAAACCCAGGTCTCCCGTTTGCTCTTCAGATACCCACGGGCAGCACCATGGGCTGGCCTTTGGCTCTTCCTGTCACCCCTTAAAGTCTCTCCTCCACTCTATGTGGGCTGCACGTTGCCTTTGTCATCCTGGCTGCCAAAGGCTCTGCCCAACACAGGAGCGTGCCTGGTGAGCCAATGCCCACATAAGGTTGTGAGCATGTGCCCTGCACACACCACACACACACACACACACACACACACACACACACACACACACACACACCAGGGTCCTCAGCTCTGGCCCAGGAGGGACTCTGTCAGGAGCTTGGCTGTCCCTGGGAGGTGGCTGCTCCCTGCCACCCACACTCTCTCACCCAGTCCATCGATCGGGCAGGGCCCTTACTGGCAGGGGCAGACTTGGCACTGTGGAATGTGGCTCACCTGGCCTCCTGTACCTCTGTGGGCATTACCAAACCAATCAGCTTCCCAGAGGGCCACCCTGGCCTGCATGGGCACCAGCCTGTACCCTGTGTCAACCTCCTTAGCCCATGGGCTTCAGCTGTCCCTCCTTAAGTAGAAAACTTAGTGGTGACATGAGAGACACAGCAAAGTTGAATGGCAAATGGCAGTTCCTTCAAGTGTCACAGCTGAGGGACATGGCTGGTGGTTCCTTTAGGTGTCACGGCCCAGGGACATAGCTGTATGGCATCACAGCGAGACCACTCAGCGAGGCTGACCTGGGGATGTATCTGTGTTGCTCAGCAACACATGACCCTGCTGTTTCCCCGGTGTGCGTGCATGCCGATGACAAGGCTTACTGTATGCATTAGACATGGCTGGAAAAAAACAGTAACTCAGGGCAATGAGAGCAGCATAATCAAAGTTACTTAAAGCACCACAATTATTTGCTCCTGGCTTTTCCCATCTAATATTTTCAGATCATGATTATGCAGAACTGAAACACATTGGATAAGGCGGCACTTGTGCTATGAAAAGGGGATCCTGACCTGTGAAGCAGACAGGATTTCAGGCAGTGACTCATTTGGCCCAAGATGTATACCAGACAGCAGCAGAACGAAACAGTCCAGGGTGAGGAGGGGGAGAGAGGAGGGCAGAGGGGACTGGAGGAGAGTGGAGAACCATACCCGTGGGTGGCTGTGGGGCTGGCGGGAAGCCGAGAGATACTGTGCCTCCTCCAGCCCAGCCGGGAGTGACAGCAGCTGGGAGGAATGTGAGAAAGAAAACACACAGACTACACCACCTCTGGCTGATGAGGAGTCTGAGCTGCAAAAGAATAACCCACAGGCCCTGCTGCGTCCCCGCCCTCTTGGGGTAGCCCCAGGATGACAGCCCACAAAAGATCCTCTCTCCTCTGCGCCAAGCCTCTCCCTGTTCCAGGGGCCTCCTCCTTTCTCCCCAAAACCCCCGCTGGCCAGCTGGGGCCTGAGAGTCTGGGGAGGGGCATGGAGGGAACTGGGGCGCAGGGAACAACTGCACATTCAATAGCACCCAGCCTCCTGTGTGAGGCGGGAAGAGGGTCTAGGTAGCTTCTGAGATAAGCCAGCTGCAGGTTCAGGAGGGAGGTGGGCGATGGGCAAGCCTGTCCTGTTTGTCTCCTTCAGTGGAGGGCACAGACAGGAACCAAGCAGGGTTCCATTTGCAGGAGATGCCCAGGCCAGACTGGGAATGTCACGCCCTGCTTCATTCATTCTTTCTGATCAGTTCCTGCAGAGGAGGCGTTAAGCCTCAGGGGAGTGGGAAAATTGAAGACTGGTAAACTTTAGCGAGCTGTTTGAGGCTGGGAGTGAAACCCTTGCCTTCCTGACCTTAAATCAAGTTTACTTGTTTTGCCTCTGCAGCCACCCTCTTGGGGGGGGGACTGTCTGAGCTCCCACAGCCCCTCTACCTTCCCTGTCACACTGTGGGGACAAGCAGGACATCAAGGCTGCATGAGATGGCAGACGTCTAAGGCTGGTGGCTGCTGCCATCTAGATGAATTAAATAAAAATCTAAACTTTAGCTCCTGGTGCCAAGTGCTGACTGGTCCCACTGGTGGCTCCTTAGCACCCAACTCTGATACGGAACCTTCCTGCACTGTCACTGTGCCAGGCTGCAGGTGGAAGCCAGCCAGGAGGTAGAGAGAATGGGAGGGCTCAAGCAGGAGACAGCTAACTTTAGGAGGAGACAGGAGATCTGGAGTCTGGGTGAGGGGTCAGAGGCCAGCCTGGGGGAGGAGGGCCGGGCCTGCCTGCCACCCAGCCTCCTCCCTCCGATACTGGTCCTCTCTCGGTGGCAATACCAGGGAGTAATTAACTGGTCCAGGGTGTGGCCAGAGCCAGGGCTGGAGCCCAGAGAAGGAAACTGTCATCTTCCTGGCTACTCCCAGGCAGGGTTCTGGGGCTCCAACCTCGGGGACCAGCAGCGTGCTGGCCTTCTCCCAGTCAGACTCAAGCCGGCTGCAGCTTCCTGTTCACTCATCAAGGCCAGGGAGCCAGCTAATGGGCTGCAGGGCCCCCACCTTCCCCATTAGCCTCATTAGCCTCTTGCTCACCCCCAAGGCAGGGCCACTGTGGTGGGGGAGGGCCAGTGAGTAACTACGCCAGGCCTCACCCCTCCAGCTGGCTGTGGAGCCCTACACACCTGTTCCTGGAAAGACAAGGTCAGGGAGCCGGGTTTCCAGCTTTTGAGCGGGAAAAGCTTCACTCACCCTTGGGGCAGGGAAGCAGGTGTGTGGCAGGCCAGTACCTGGGCAATGCAGGCAGGGGGCAGAGGTTCATAAATGATGAGGTCCCTGGGAAACAGGCAGAGACCAGCACCCCCGATGGGGCTGTGGGATGGGGTGGGATGGGGGTTAGAGCAGGTGCCAGGTGCAGAGGGGAAAGCTGAAAAGTGCACAGCTAGGGACAGAGGGAGGCTAGGAAAGTTAGATTGAACCTGGTGGGGGCAGGGAGCAGAGCAGCCACACTGGACAGCTGCAGAGCAGAGTGCCTGGTTCCGGGTTAGGCAACTGGAAGCCAGGAGAGGCGGGCATGTGGCAGGATCGGCAGGGCCAAAGGGGCCCACACGGCAGCCGCGGCTGCTGCTGAGTAGGCAGATGCTCCAGTGCCGATTACTTCAGCTCCTCCCGGCCACACCAACTTCCCTGGGGCACCCATCCCCTCCGCCCCTCCTCCCCTGCCCACTGTGACTCCTGCCCAGAGAATGTCCAGCCCTGGCATAAAGGCCCCGGGTGTCCAGCAGCTGTTCTCAGTCGGAAGGCCACCCGGACCACAATGAGCTCCTCTCGGGCACCCCGGATGGGGCGTGTGGGAGGGCGAGGGATGATGGTGGCGGCACTGCTGCTGGTTGCCCTCCTTCTACCAGGTAGGCAGCTGTGGGCCCTGCAGGGCTAGGGGCTGAGGGATGCCACCCAGGGGCTCCGGGTAGCTGGGAGGCAGGGCCCGCGGAGGACCCAGCTGGGGCAGGGGTTAGGGGCTCTGGAGTCTATCGGTCCACTCCCCATAGGCAAGTTCCTTCCAGTTTCTGAGCCTCAGTCTCTGAAACTGTAAAATAGGGCAATAGTAACATCTGTCTGCTGTGCCTGTGGGCTCAGAGTAAAGCAGGTAAGGGGCCCTGGCTTAGAACATTCCAGGAGGTACGTAAGTGTCCACGGCTGCTTCATTATTACTGCTGCTGTTGTGGTTGCAATATTGGGCTGTTGCTCAACAGTAGCTTCCACCACCATTTTTTAGGGCCCCTTCAATGTGCCAGCTGGCACGCTGAGCATTCTGAATGTGTTAGCACGAGGGCTCATTAGAGAGCATGGCAAGCAGAGCCGTCATTCCTGCCCACACAGAAGGACCCTGAGGTTAGGAAAAAGGCTCAGAATCAGTGCAGAGCTGAATCCCACTGCAGAGCCCTGGGGAATTTGCAACTGTGGTGGTGGTGGTGGGGGGGTGTTCCTGCATGATCCTGTGTGCTGGTGGAGAACAGAGTGCCATAGGATAGGGGAGCAGAGGTACAAGGGCCCTTGGTGAGATCCTGTGCAGAGGTGTGGGTGGGGTCAGAGGTTGATGTGCAGGTGTCGGTCCAGGCAGGGTTGGCTGGTAGAGCATTTAAGGATGAGCTTCAAGGATAGCCCACAAGTTCCTAGGTTTGGGGTTTTTATAAAAGTGTTTTCCTGGTAGACTGCAATCTCAGTCTTCCCAGTAAGATGGGAGGAAGATGGGACAAAGTCACTGCGACTTGCTGGTGTGTAGCTCTGTCCACAAACCTTGTCACCTGACGCCCAAGTGAAAGAGTCAAGGAACAGGGCTGGGGCTAGGTGAGCTGGGACGTGGGAGTGGAGGGTCGGTAAGGCAAGCAGTGGCTCCCCTGCTGCGGGGCAGTGAAGGCAGCAGAAGCTGGGCTTGGGTAGGTGTGGGCAGGGAGAGGCAAGCTGATCCTGGCCAGTGGCCTTTGCCAAGCAGGACCGTGGGCCGGTGTCCCTGGGCTGGACCAGCCGGGCAGGGTGGCTCAGGGTGCGGCGCCCTGTTGCACTGGTACCAGCAGGTTCTGAAGCAACAGGTGGTTTCTCTCACCTCCTTGCTCCTGCCCTGCTCCACCGGCACATCCAGCACTGAGATAGGAAGCAGTGCCTAGGCTCTGACAGGGCAGCTGGGGACACAGCCTTCTCCTCAAGCACCCCAACAACTGTGTAGCCTCCTTTGTCCCTGGGTCCTCTTTTTCCTTTGTGTTTTACTGCTTGTTCCAGCCACGGCTTCATTCCCTTTTATTTTCTGCTTGCTCCTTTAAAGCCTCCCGCTTTGGAGTCCCACTTCCTATTTTTCTAGTGGAGCTTAACCTCCTCGTCCTACCCAAGCCCTGGCCCCCGGCCCAGAACAATGACACTGTCCTTGGGACAGAACCACCAACTTGCCCTTCTTTGTCCATCTCTGGTTCTCCCTGGGTTGCCATTCCCACGAGAGATCAGGGCCCGCAGGCTGGGCTGGAAGGTGAGAGAAAGTGGAGGCTTTCTGACCCTTGCTGATCATGACTTTCTTCCCAGGGGCCTTGGCTAAGAGCATCGCCACCTCCTTAGACCCCTGTAAGGACCCCACACGCATCACCTCCCCCAATGACCCCTGTCTCCGTGGCAACGGTGGCTCCAGCAGCTTCAGCAGCCACAGTGGCTCCAGCGGCTCCAGTGGGGGCTCTAGTGGCAGCTCCAGTGGCAGCTCCAGTGGTGGTTCCAGCAGTTCCAGCAGCTTCATCTCCAGTAGCTCCAGTAGCCACAGCAGCCACAGTGGCTCCAGTCTCTCCAGTGGCAGTTCCGGCACCGCCCAGGGCAGTTCCCTGTTGTTTAAGCCGGGAACAGGGTATTCCCAGAGCAGCTATTCCTCAGGATCTGGCTCCAGTCTGCAAGGTGCATCCATTTCCTCTCAGTCAAGCAGCATCAGCTCCCAGTCGGGCAGCATCGTCTACCAGCCAGGTCAAGGCTCCGCTCTGCCGACCAACGACGAGGCCTCTCGCACCATCCAGTCGGGACAAGGCCAGTCCTCTGTGATCTCCAGCAGCTCCAGCCAGCATCCGTGCAGCTCCAATGTCCCTGACTCTCCTTGCAGCGGCGGCCCTATAGTCTCCCACAATGGCCCCTACATTTCCAGCTCCCATTCCGTATCAGGAGGAAAAAGGCCCGTGGTAGTGGTGGTAGAACAGCATGGGTCTGGGGGCCCCGGGGGACTTCCAGGTGCCCCTTGTAGCAATGGCGGCCCCCCAGGAAAGCCCTGCCCCCCCATCACGTCTGTGCAGTCTTTTGGAGGCTACGAGGTGGTAGGAGGTTCTTCCAACAGTTACCTGGTCCCAGGCATGACCTACAGTGGAGGCAAGATCTACCCCGTGGGCTACTTCACCAAAGATAATCCTGTCAGGGGCTCTCCAGGGGCCCCCTCCTTTGCGGCTGGACCTCCTATCTCTGAGGGCAAGTACTTCTCTGAAAACCCCATCGTCTCTAGCCACAGCTCGTCCAGCTCCAACACCTACCAGTCGGGCGTGTCCTCAGCCGACCTGTTCCAGCCAGTGGGTTCCGGTGGTGTCCAGCCATGTGGGGTTGGTTTCAGTGGTTCCCAGGGGCCCTGCTCTCCACCAGGTTCTAGAACCCATATCAGTTCAGGTGTTTCCAGCAGCTCCAGCTCATCCTACCATCCCTGTGGGGACGCCTCCCAGGGGCCTTGCTCCTCACCCAGCTCGGGCTCCCTGCGTGGCGGCTCGGGCCCCCAGTCCGGAGGCACCATCATCCTGCTGCCCTGTGGCAGCAAGTCTGTCCCATCTGGTTACCCCTGCATCTCTGTCTCCTCCTCCACCTTGAGCGGTGGTCCCAACGGTGCTCCCCAGCCTGACCCCTCTGCTGGGGCCAAACCCTGCGGCCCCAAAAGTGCTGGGAAAATTCCCTGCCGCTCCATCCGGAACCTCCTGGCCCGAGTGAAGCCTCTGGGGCCCCAGCTGGCTGACCCTAAAGTCTTCCTGCCCCAGGAGGGGCCACTAAGCGACAGC
Source organism: Ochotona curzoniae (assembly GCF_017591425.1). Classification (NCBI taxonomy): domain Eukaryota; kingdom Metazoa; phylum Chordata; class Mammalia; order Lagomorpha; family Ochotonidae; genus Ochotona; species Ochotona curzoniae. The sequence goes on along the minus strand of NW_024464993.1, from coordinate 666,545 downwards.
CCCTAGGCCAGCTCTTGCTCAAGGCAAGTGAGGGCACACACCTTTACACACACATGCCACCCCCCGGCTGGGAGACACTCGGGTCCCAGGCACACGCACAGTTAGCTGTTTCCCTCCTCCCTGCCGAGGACTGCTCTGCTCTGTCTGCACTCCCACCCCTACAGCCACCAGTGGCCAGGGTTGCAGACTCTGCCTTATCACCTCTTGCTTCTTGATCTTCCAAGATGGAAACCCCCAATTTTCTGTTCTCATTCTCTGCTCCTCCTGTTCTGATTCCCACCCTCACAGCAGTGCCTTCTCTGGCAGGCCACACGAGCACTTCCCTGCTCCAAGGAGCTCCAGTGGTTGATCCCACCCATTCAGGTTCTCCTTGAGAAACCCCGAAACCCTCACAGTACCTCTGCTGCTTAGACCAGCCATCTCTTCTCCTCATCATTTGCCAAATACAGCAAAGCTCAGACTGTGCCCTGGAAACAACTATCTTTCACTGACTTCTCTTGGCCATCTGGTCAACCACCCATGGAGTGGGACACTGAATCTTTATTCCAAGTCCATGTCCAGCTTCCACAGTGATGTTCACCACAAAGTCACTGTTTCCTGCACACCCCTCCCCTCCCAAGTTTGTTCTCCATCTCAGCCCTCTTCCTCCCTGGCTGCCAATTCTCTCCATGCTTCCTTGTGAGCAGAGGATGGAGCAGGCTCCCACTCTGGATACCAGACAAGTGACTCAAAAAAGGTGTGAACTCACCCTAGACTTTTTTTTTTTTCCTTTTTGGAGCCCTGGGCTCCCCTGGAGACCTAGATGGTACTCCTCCTGTGCCTCTCAACGCTCCCAGGTTCCCCTCACCCCACCTTTTCATTTGTATGTTGGCCTAGAATTGCTCTCACACCTACAGCTCCTCCTACGAAGGAGAAAAACAATAAATCCTTGTGGAAAAAAAAGCAGAGGTTGCCTGGTCTTGCATGCCTTTCCTCCCACCTCTCCCTCTCACTGCCCCAGGGAGTCCTCTCTCTCTCCTCTTTCTTCTACATAAAGCCCTCATCACCTCCTCCCCTTCCCCAGCGGGGCTCCTTGCCCTTGGGACCATCCTTGTCCCTCACCTTCTAGGTACCCTCCTCTCTGAGAGTTCCATGTGCCGATTTCCAGGGTTTCTGGAACAACTGGAAGCCTGGCAAGGCTGGGCCACAACAGCCCAAGCAGGATTCCTGGTGGCTGAGTAGGAGCCCGGGTGGGTGTTGTACTGGGAGCTGGGGGTGTGGAGAGCAACAGAGGCTGGGAGCCAAGCAGGGAGCACAGTCAAGCCTGGTGACTCAGCGGCCTACATGGCAAGGTCTCGGTCCACAGCAGGACCCAGCCCACAGCGTCCTCTCCACGGCCACACTGCGGCACACCTGACCTTCAACTGTGGCTCTGGCTGAGGGATAATATGGCTGGCAATGCCTCCAGGCGAAAAGGGGTGGTGGCCTCCAGACAGGAGAGAAGATGCCAAGTGAAGGGAGGGCCCTTCCAATGACATCTTGGAGACAGGGAACAGGGAGGCTGAGGCCAAGGATGGCCAGCATCCCCAGAGGGCAGACTGGACTGTGCTTGACTCTGTAGAGAGGGCCTCTCCCCAAGTCCAGGTGCCCTCTCAGTATCCCCCTTCCCCAAGCAACCCTCTCCCCTGCACCAATCTGCACCAGTGCTGCTTCTGTCCTCACAGTCCAGTGTCTGCTCCCTGGACAACAACCAAGGGCAGGGGTGGATGGGGAATGCTCTTGGAGGTAGGGACTCCTCTAGTCTGGTGTGAAACAGGTTCAAAGCTTTTGCAAACCCAGTGATGTCACCCAAAAATGTCACTGCTGGCCACCTACTGGCCAGCTGCTGAAGGAAACTCCTCACCTTCTAGGGGCTGGGGCAGGGGCTGGGGGTGAGAGAGTCAGTGACCAGCCAAGAGGGGCTCACAGGGGCCACCAGCAGCAGTGGAGAGAGCAAGGCCATCAGAACACCTTTCTATTTTACATTTTTATTTTAAAAATATCTTTTAAAATGTATATATGTATTTGAAAGGCAGAGTGACAGAGGCACAGAGAAAGAGGAGCGAAATAGGGGACAAAGAGATGGAGAGAATTACTTACTGGTTCAATCCCCAGTAGTCACAATGGCTGAGGCTGGGTGAGGCCAAAGCCAGGAGCCAGGACCATCTGGGTCTCTCACAGGAGTGGCAGGAACCTAAGTATTTGAGCCACCCTTTGCTGTCTCCCAGGTGCATTAGCAGAGTTGGGTTCTAATCCCAGCAGCCTCCACTTCCCATCCAGCTCCCTGCTTGTGGCCTGGGAAAGCAGTCGAGGATGGCCCAAAGCCTTGGGACCCTGCACCCACAAGGGAGACCTAAAAGAAGCTCCTGGCTTTGGGGTGGCTCAGCTCTGGCCATTGCAGTCACTTGGGGAGTGAACGATCGGATGGAAGATCTTTCCTCTCTGTCTCTTCTCCTCTCTGTATATCTGACTTTCTAATAAAAATAAAAATAAATGTTTTTTAAAAAATGTTTCTTTATTTCAAAGGAAACACACAGAGGCACACAGAAAGAGTTTCTATTGGTTGACTCATTCCTTAAGCATCCCCAGTTGTCAGTGTGCCAGTCCAAGTCAGAATCTCAAGCCGACAAGGAGCCCAACTACCTGAGCTGTCATCACCACCTAACAAGACCCACATTGGCAGGAAGCAGGACTCGGGAGCTGGAGCAGGCACTCAGCCAGGCACTGCAATGGGACATGAGTGTCCTAACCAGCCTCTTACAGGGAAGCCAAATGCCCACCTCTAAAAACACTGTTTGTTATATTATTTTTTTTTAAGTTTGGGAGATGACCCTTACTGAGCTTATTCACCTGGGTGGAAATAATGCCTGAACAAAATCAAAGTTTATTACTGTAATTTCTACATCACAATTAAAATCCAGTTTTTTAAAAACCAGTCAACTCATTCAAAACCCATTACCTCAGAATCAATAGCTTCTTTGAAGCCACCATAACACTTACATATGGGTAAGATTTGAACACAAAAATTTGATTTGGAAAGTCAATTAAACTTCTAACTTGCTCAAATAGAATTACAAACAAGGCAAAATCATGTTTTTCACAGAGATACAGTCCATTGGAATCACCAACAACGGACAGAGTCTTAGAGTCCTGAGATATTAAGGAACCCAGGCATCTTTTAGGTAGTCTTCGGTTGTCCTTTCTTCCCAGTCAGAGCCTTGTGGCTGTGTGGGATGGCACGACCACCAGCAATTGTAGCCTTGATGAGAAAGTCCAATTCTTCATCTCCACAAATAGCCAGTTGCAAGTGACACTGGGTAATGTGTTTTGCCTTTAAGTCTTTTGCTGCATTTCCTGCCAGCTCAGGTACTTCTATGGTGAAGTACTGCAGGATGCTTGCACTGTGTACAGCAGTGGTCACGGCCGTCCATGGCTGATCATCCTGGATTTCAAGTGTCGGTGAATGCAACCCACCAGGAACCGCAGCCCGGCTCTCTGCAAGCAGGGAACTGCCTTTGTGTTGGCCTTTCTGGAGTCCTTCTTAGTCTTACTGCCAGCCATTTTGAAATCTGCTGAAGCTCAACCAAGCTAGGCAGGGAAAATATCTGATACGATACTCCCCCGCTCCCCCTGCCAGTGAGACCCCAACCACCGACTCCTCCATCACACCATGATTCAAAGTATATTCTTATATTAATTTCAAATGTGTTTGTACTTGCTCTTTTTCCGCCTTTGTGACTAAATATTTGGGGCAGGGTAGTAAAGAGCTTTGCTTAGCTCACACTCCTGGAAGTTCAAGAGCATGGGGCTGCTATCTGCTCAGCTGCGGTGGGAGTCCCTCAGCTGCATCACCACCTTGTGATTACATTACGGAGGAAGCATGTTCCAGAAGGAGATACCCTGTGTCCAGCCAGGAGGCCAGAGGCCTTGGGGGTCAGCTTGTATCTTCATTGCAACTTACCCTCACAAAAACTGATTCAGTTCCAAGACCACCATCAATCCCTGCAGTGACGCACTTGCACTGGGCCCCAGTGATTCACCACTTATCAGCTTGGTCACAGCGGCAACCAAGCCTCAGCACATGACCCCTTGGGGACACACTGAAATAGCCTCCAAACCACGGTCATTATTTAAAAGTAGGTAAAGTAGTTCATGAGTTTCTAGTCTCCCGACACCCATGAGCACACCATGGCCCTATGACCCTGACCTTACCTGTGGCTCTGTAACTCTTAGATTAGATGATCATGACAGACCACCTGTGGTGAGCAGAACTGTGCTGCCCAATATAATCCTTGGAATTTGTAAATTGCCTAACAAAGGAAACTGGGATTGCAGATGAAATTAAGGTGTTAGCCTACCTTAACATAATAAGATTATCCTGGATTATCTGGGTGGGTCCCAGGATAATCACAAGTGTAGACTCGGGAGGCAGCAGAGGGCATGAGTGACAGCAGGGGAGAACTGGTGCCTGTGGAAGCTGGAAAAGTCAGAAGGAGTGAGGAAGATACGGGAATGCATGGAGTAGGTTGCTGGGGTCCTCAGAGGGGGTAAAGAGGTTCTAGTGTGTCTGTTGGAGAGACAGAGAGAGAGACAGAGAATGGGGCCACTGAGACCCCAGAGGGGAAGGTGCTCCTAAGCCTAGTGCATGGAGCTTAGGAGGGGCAAGGCTGTCCCCCACCTCCCCACACACCCCAGGTGTGAGCTGAGAGCCAGGACACCTGTGTCAAGAAGGGCCCTGGAGCTCAAGGAAAGGAGCCAGGTGGGGAAACACCCAGCTTCCTCTGGGACATTCAAGTGGCACCTGTTGTCACAGACCGAATCAGGAATGAGGGAGGAAGGAGGAGATGCATTGTCCCCAGAACCACTGGCCCAGCCCGTTCCCACCGTCCCCCGCCCCACTGACTGCATAAAGAGGCAGGCAGGAGCCCAGCAGAGATGGAGATGCCGGAGCTGAGCAGGATGCTGGGCTGGGTGGCAGGGAGCCTAGCTCCGTTGGGCCTGCTCCTGTTCTGTCTACATGTCCCAGGTATGGAGGTCAGGCCCAGCTCCCTGAACAGGAGGGTGCTGTGGTCCCCCTAGGGAACTAGACTGAGGAAAAGGCATAGGGTCCACGCTTGGGGCTCTGTGGGGAATAGGCATCAGGCTAGAGGGGTGAAGAGACCCAGGGGTGGTAGGGTGGAGCCCGGGAGACACTCGCTACCCTGCCTTCCCTGCCTTCCCCTGTCCCCAGGACTCTGCGCCCGGAGCATCAGCCCCATGGAGGAAAAAGTCTCCCACAGCCTGGGGACCAACTTGCCTCTGCTGGGACAACCGCCCTTGACTGGTGCCTCCAACTCCGGACACCCTCAGTTCCCTGGAACTGAGCCTGCATCCCATGACCTGGCGAGCTTCCTTGTGGCCGGAGGTTCTGGGGTGCAGAAGTGGCCCCCATCCTGGGAGCTACAGTCATGGACCGCGGAGGACCCCTGGCAGATAATGGCTGCTGCGGCTGAGGACGAGGAGGGGCAGGAGCTGTCTGAAGCACTGTCCTCCATGTCCAGTGCTGGCATGTTGCCCCTGGAAGCCGCTGCACACTCCCTGCTAGGACAGGACCTTGAGCCCGGGAGGCTGCCCTTCCTGAGCTGGCTGGGAGCCCAGAGAGAAGGCCTTGCCCAGCGCCCCTTCTGGTCCCTCATCCACAAGCTTCTGGGGGGCCATGCCTGGGGAGCCTTGAATCCTGCTGTGTCTTGGGGAACTGGAGGTCTTGGGACTGGGTGGGGAAGGCCTGTGTCACATCCTGCGGGAACCTGGGGTATCAATAATCAATTCCCAGGCAGCAGCTGGGGAAACACCAATCAGTACCCAGGAAGCATCTGGGGGAATATCAATCGGTACCCAGGAAGCATCTGGGGTAAGATCAACCGGTACCCAGGTAGCATCTGGGGGAACAATAATCGGTACCCAGGTAGCAGCATTTGGGGGAACAATGGCCGGTACCCAGGTAGCAGCATTTGGGGGAACAATAGCCGATACCCAAGTAGCAGCTGGGGGAATAATTACTTGTCTCCCAGAGGTGTCCGTCCTCCTAGCTCATCTTAAACCATCCCAGCTGGCTTCTCCATCCTCCAGATTCCAGGTTGTAGGGGATCAGCACACACTGCAAGCCAAAGACTGAGTTGGAAGCCAAAGAAGGGAGTCCTGCACCCCTCCTGTGCCTTCCCACTGCCACTGGTACAAGACAAGTCAGGTGCAGCCCATGTAGCACCTAGTCTTTTGTACTGCCCCTCTCCCTGCCTCCCTTGCTGAGCTCCAATAAAACACATGCATATTTTATCAATGTGGCTTCTTGACATCTGTGTTTTGGGGATACAAACTGAGGTCTCCCTTCACAGGTCACTCCCCCAATGTCTTCTGCAGATACTGCCCTGTCTTACCTCACTCCAGTCTTTGGTAAAGAGCCCCAGTGTTTGCTGGTGGACCCAGTGGTCTCACCCTCATCCGATGGAACAGGGAGCTGGCTCCAGAATGGCCCTGGACCAGCAAATGGGTACAGAAGGCTACTGGAAGACTCAGGAGGGCATATACGGCAAGCGGGCAGGATAAGGTCTAGGAAGCAGGTGTGAAGGTTGGGGCACAGACACCTCCTTGGCCTCCCCAGGGCCGTGGGATCAGGCCACATCCCACTCTGTGCATCTTTTCCTCAGAAGGTGAAGCCCCTGGGAAGCAGGGATGTCTGGGTCTCCTCTGCGCCTGCGCCTGAGCTTAGAGCCACAGCCTCTGAGTCTGCTAAGTGAAGGAGCACAAGGAGGCAGCACCGGGAAGCCTACCTCCTCCCCTGTCACTCCCAGAATGGCTCTGGCTCTTCCTTTGGTGGCACTGTTGTCTCTCTGCCTCTCCATGGCCTCTTTGGGGCTGGGCATCCTCCTGTGGGAGCTGCAGCAAGGTGGGGGTCAGCCTGCAGAGGTGCAGGCAGCAGCGAGCGGGAGTGGGCAACAGGTGACTCCATTTCCCGGCTCTCTTTTCCCCTTGCCCTGACTTCACTGTTGGGCCCAGGTGTGCACACCTTCTGCAAACCCTGGCCTCACACCTCAGGACCTGGGGAGTTGGGCAGCTTGTGGGAGAGGGGACAGCAGGATGGGGGACAGTGCAGGGTGGGAAGCTCCTGCCCAGGTGTGTCTGCTCCATCCTGTGCTTGGGAGTCCCTCCAGGGACCCTGTTCCCACCAGCCTGCCGTCTGCTCCTGTTCCCATCAGCAGCCATGGCCACACCCTCAGCTGTCATCACAACCTCCACACCCCATTCTGCTCTCCCTGGATCTCCTTCAGCTCCCCATTCAAGGACAGAGCTGGGGTTTCAGAAGCTGCCCCTTCCACAAGCCTGTGGTTACCCCTGCAAGGACACTGACCTGAACAACTGGCATGTGAAGGTCCCACCTGAATTCTGAACTTCAGTACAGCTCAATTCCCCTTGGCCTCAGGCCCGCGGTGGTGGCAGAGGCGCAGCAACTGTCTCCTCAGCTCCTCACCCTGGGTCTCTCAGCCCCCTTTGCTGCGGCTGCTCCTGACAGCCCTTGCCTGGCCTCACGGGAGCCCACCTCTCCCGAATCCCACTGCCACAAGTGGGACGTGGTGAGATGAGGAGCTCAGCGCAGACATGGCCTGGAAAGACAAAACCCACACTGCACGGTGCCCCATTGTCCTCTATCCCAGCCTGCAAAGCCAGGTCCTCCCCTCTCCTCCTGGGACACCCTGTCAGTGCTTCAAGGGCACTTGGATGTTTCTCTTTGAAGTCTGTTACTTTCAAGACCTTATTAAGCAATTAGCACCTAAGTATTAAGCAATTTGCCTCTGTTCACGTACCACTTACGACAAATGAATACCAACTTACTGACTTCATAAACCAAACTTCATCAAACATGAACTTCAGCTCAAATTAAGCATTTCATTACAATTTCATATTTAATATGAATTTCTGTTGCTTCTCTAAATGTCTTACACTTTCTGAAGCAAACTGTTGCCAGCCATATCTGTATGTACTGACTACATGCCGTACCCAAAATGGCGCCGGCCAGAGAGGCTAGATCTTGGTGCCTGGTGGATAGTCACGTAGCTTTGGCAGTACCACGCATGCGCCTAACGCATGCGCAGTGAGCTGCGGCGCGGCAGGCACGTAAACACTGGGACTGACGAATCCAGTCGCCCAGAACCCTGCGTAATCATGACGCCGACCTATCATCGGCGGAGGCGGGGCCAGACAGCACATAAGAGTAGAAGCCTGCCGGGATTCACGCTTCCTTCCTCATGTTAGTGTGCACAATAAATTTTACCGCAGGAGACTTCACACGCGTCTGCGTCTTATTGCTGGGCGGTAAGACACGTGGGCGCGACAACTGGTGCCGAATACCCGGGACCTGGAGGGAGCCTCCCGTTCAAAACGGGACGGAGTCAGAACTGCGGCCATAAAACAGGTAAGGAGCTCTGAGAGGGAGAACTTTCGGGTGACTAGGAGCATAAATCGGAGGTATATGAGCCGCCGCTTCTGGTTATAGACATGGGCGCACAGGTCTCTCTGGTGAAATTTTTGCAGATGGTTTATGCCCCGCATAAGGGAGCGGTCAGAGAGAGTGATGAAGCCCTTCAGTCTGCCCAGGATAGTCTCTCAGAAACAGAGCGGGAGAGGAGAACCGGTTTGAAGCAAAAAATAAAGGTGAAACTTAAAGCAGTATCTTCCTCATCAAGTTCGGAGACTTCCGACGCTGAGGAAGGGTATAAGTGGGATAGGCGCTTAGAACGTAAACCTGCAGGAAATAGACAAGGATTAGAAAAGGAGAAGAAAGATAATGACGGTGCTATTGCGCCGGCCACGCGTGGCCCATGGCCTCAGGACTCTGGAGCCATTTCATCAATGGCTCCTCCTCCTGTGACGCCATCTGCCCCGCCCATGAGTTATGGTGCCGGCTCTTCCTTCATCGATGCAGCCGCGCGCCGGGAACTTCAAGATATGTTCCCCGTCTTAGAAGAAGAAAGGGAAAGAGTTCACAGACAGGTAGATGCAGCATTAGTGCGAGAATTGGCCATGTCTGTAAAGCAATACGGTCTTCATGCCAATTACACTTTGTCCCTGTTAGAACGTATGGGGGGAATGAATATGACTCCCTCTGATTGGCAATTTGTGGTGAAGGCTGTTCTCCCTAACATCGGATCATATCTAAATTGGAAGAGCCTATGGCAAGAGCTTTTGGCTGAGACCGCCCGCGCAAATCAGCAGCGTGGCGGTGATGCTTTGACCTGGACTTATAATATGCTTTCCGGACAAGGCCAATACTCTGATGATCAAAATAGATATCCATGGCCAGTGTATACCCAGATCTCTACTGCAGCTATAAAGGCTTGGAAGGCCCTTTCACTTAAAGGGCAAGAGAAACTGGGCATTACACAGGTTAAGCAGGAGCCAGATGAGCCCTTTGCTGATTTTGTGGCACGCGTAATGCAGGCCGTGGAAAGGACCTTTGGAGAGGGAGATCAGAACACTAAAATGGAAGAGCAGATAATTTGGGAGCAGTGTAATGCAGAATGTAGAGCCCTACTCAAGGATCGTAAGTCCAAGGGAATTTCAGATTGGCTAAAGGTTTGTAGGGATACAGGAGGCCCCTTAACAGCTCATGGACTAGCAGCCGCCATTGTGAGGTCTAATCATAGGGAGAGAGCATCACCTGTGTGCTTTCAGTGTGGTAAACCAGGACATATGAAAAGGGAATGCCGTGCAGGGCCTAGCAATAAGCCTCCTGGGATGTGCCCACGGTGCCGCAAAGGTAGACATTGGGCCAATGAGTGCAAGTCAGTGAAGGACATAGGAGGACGCCCTCTCTCGAGCCAGGAGTCAAAAAACGGGAGATGGGGACCGAAGGCCCAGGTCCCCTCGACCGATCGGGCACTCTTCCGTCAGGCACGAGGGAACCCTGCCAGGAGCGACACCCTGCAAGCCTGGACCTCTGTGCCGCCACCGGAGTCCTCTTAAAACCAGAGGACGGCATTACGCCGGTACCGGTCATCTTAACAGACACGGTACCACCCGGTGCGGTCGGGCTTGTGATAGGCCGAGCAGCCTTGAGCTCTCAAGGTTTTATTGTAACACCTGGAATTTTACATCCGGAAGCTAGCTCTTTTTCAGTGCTGTGCTCAGTTGCACGAGGTGTTTTTGCTGTTGCGCCAGGTGATCCTATAGCCCAACTCATATTTTTACCAGCTTTAATTAGTGCAGACAAGACTGTCCAGACCCAAGTAGAGGTTCCTTATATAAATTTAATGATGGATATGGTCGATAGACCCATGCTTGAGTTGCAAATAGAGAATAGACCGTTTATGGGGCTTTTAGACACAGGAGCTGATAAGAGCATCATAACCTCCAAGTATTGGCCGCGTGATTGGCCTTTGATTCAAACTTCTCACAGCCTACGCGGTCTGGGGTTTGAACAAGCTCCATCCCAAAGTGCCAGAGCCCTACAGTGGAAGGATAAGGAAGGCAATTGCGGGACAGTCACACCCTATGTCCTGAACCTACCGGTTTGCCTTTGGGGAAGAGATATTCTTAAACAGATGGGGATACGACTAGTCTCCAATGCCTCCGGTTATTCTGAAGTCTCTCAAAAGTTGATGGATAAAATGGGCTATATTCAAGGAAAGGGTTTAGGTAAACAGAGTCAAGGTATTGTCCAGCCAATTGAGCCCCGGGGAAATCCAGGCCGTAAAGGTCTGGGTTTTTAGTAGCGGCCATTGGCACGCAGCTGCCCATACCTTGGAAAACAGCAGAGCCGGTTTGGGTTCCCCAATGGCCGCTTTCTCTTGAAAAATGCCAAGCTGCTCAACAATTAGTTCAGGAACAGCTACATTTGGGACATCTGGAGCCCTCTGTTTCTCCCTGGAATACTCCTATCTTTGTTATCAGAAAGAAATCAGGAAAGTGGCGTCTCCTACATGATTTAAGAGCTGTAAATGCACAGATGCAGTGCTTTGGTCCCGTTCAACGTGGCCTTCCAGTTTTGTCATCCCTCCCTAAGCAATGGCCGTTATTAGTGGTTGATTTGAAGGATTGCTTTTTTTCTATACCGTTAGCATCGAAGGATAGGGAGAGGTTTGCTTTTACTATTCCCTCCATTAATCATGAAGAGCCAGATAAGCGATATCAATGGAAAAGTTTGCCCCAGGGGATGGCTAACAGTCCTACTATGTGTCAACTCTATGTTGCCCAAGTGTTACAACCATTGCGAGATCGTTTTCCAGCGGCCCGCGTCGTCCATTATATGGACGATATTTTAATTTGTGCTCAAAAGCAAGATCAGTTGTTACAGATTTACGTTGATCTGAAGCGGGCTCTACAGGATTATGGCCTTATAATTTCATCCGAGAAGGTTCAAATGCAGCAGGTGAAAGCCTTCTTAGGGTCTTTAATTACAGAAACATATATTAAGCCTCAAAAGATAAGCCTCAAGATTTCTCATTTGCGAACTTTGAATGATTTTCAGAAATTAGTGGGGGATATTAATTGGTTGCGACCCTTCCTTAAGATCTCTTCTCAAGAGTTACGGCCTTTGTTTGCTCTGCTTGAAGGCGATTCTGATCTCGCTTCCAGGCGAACCCTCACCCATGAGGCACAACAGGTCATAATAAAAGTCCAGGAAGCTATTGAAAAGGCTCAATTAGTACGCCTAGATCAAAATCAGCCTTTTGAGCTATGTGTATTGCCTACAGAAGTTTTCCCCACTGCTGTATTATGGCAACAGGGCCCGTTACTTTGGATTCATTCTCAGGTTTCTCAGATTAAGTCTATTCAATGGTATCCATCTGCGATCGCGTCAATAGTGTTTAAAGGATTAAAATTAGCCTTAATTCATTTTGGGCGTCATCCGGACCGCATAATAGTCCCCTATACTGTTCAGCAATTACAAGTGCTGAGTGGGTGTAGCAATGAGTGGTCCATCCTAATGTTTATCTATCAGGGAATTTTTGATAATCATTTTCCAAGGCATCCATTACTACAATTTTTACAGCGACATCCTGTGGTTTTTCCGATAAGAACCAGTGCCTGTCCTCTCCCTGGTGCTCTTACAATTTTTACTGACGGTTCCTCGACAGGAGCCGGAGCCTTAGTTGCCGGAGATACTGTGATAAAAAAGACCTTTGCGACGGTTTCTCCTCAGAGGGTTGAATGCCATATGGTGCTTTTTGCCTTACAAACCTTTCTAGAACCTTTGAATATTGTTTCTGATTCTCAATATGTAGTTAATGCAGTGAATGTTTTGGAGGCCGCTGGCTCTATTTCAGGGTCCGGCCCGGTGGCGGATCTCTTTAAACAAATTCAACAGGCCATCTGGCATAGAAGCCACCCCTTTTATATAACCCATATCCGAGCTCATTCAGGTTTACCAGGGCCATTAGCTCGAGGGAATGCTCTTGCCGATGCCGCCACCAGAACCCAAATCATGATTATGATGGTGTCTCCACCATCCTCAGGGGAGAAAGCCCGCCAGTTTCATTCACAATTTCATGTTTCAGCCCAGACCCTCAGACTCCGATTTGGGATCACTAGAAAGGAAGCGCGCCAGATAGTTCTTGATTGCCCTGCCTGCTGCGAATTTAGACCTGCTTCACATGAGGGGGTCAATCCTAGGGGATTGAGACCCAATCAATTGTGGCAGATGGATGTGACGCACGTCCCATCCTTTGGGAGGAACCAATTTGTTCATGTATCCGTGGACTCCTTTTCTGGTGTGCTCTTTGCATCAGTTCTAACTGGGGAGAAGGCCATCCATGTAATCCAACATTGCTTAGAAGCATGGGCCGCATGGGGTAAACCTGAGTGTATTAAGACTGATAATGGCCCCGCCTATACTTCAGCCAAATTTCGTGATTTTTGCATGAAGATGGGCGTTAAATTAGTGACTGGCATCCCTTATAATCCACAAGGTCAGGGGATAATCGAACGTGCTCATCGCTCTATTAAGGAATTGTTGCAAAAGCAAAAAACCACCTGGGAATCACTTGGCCTCGCCAGTCAGAGCCCTCGGGCCACTCTAGCCCTGGCTCTCTTCACCATCAATTTTTTACAGCTGGATGAGAAAGGCCTCAGTGCTGCAGATCGTCATTCCCTCAAGACGGCGCAAGAGCAATCTTGGGTCAAGTGGAAGGATGTTCTGGAGTCCAAATGGAAGGGCCCAGACCCAGTTATTAGGCAGGCTCGAGGAGCCATTTGTGTGTTTCCACAGGACGCCCCAGTTCCGGTTTGGGTTCCAGCTCGATTGACTCGTTCCTGTCCATCACCGCCTTCTGACGTTTCTGCAACTGCTGGAGCGCTTGCACGAGGATCTGACTTGGGGAAGATTCATGCAGACCCGCAATCAGAAACTCCTCCTACAATCCCACAGGACAATGGTGCCCCGCCCAGTGCAAACACGGCTGATGGTGCAACTAATGGTCTGTATGGCGCTTGTGAGGATCGTGATTGCTGAGCCACGATGAGGAGTTTTGAGTGTTTTTCCATGACCCTTACCGGTCGCCCACTCAGCCCGAGTGTTTCCTCGATTTTTTCTTCTTTGGATTTGCCTTTTCTCCCTTATGATGATATTAAGGAGAATATGAGTAATTTTTTATTCTCCCTACAGGACACGCTTTGTTTTCAAGCGTCTCCTGAGAATTTTAGTGTCAAGGTTTATGTGTTACTTCTATTCCTTTTCAAAATGTTTCAATGGCTGCTAATCTTTCTTGCCAGCTTTCTTCCTATCTTTTAGGAAATTGGACGAGAAAATTTGATATTTTACAGTCGGAGTTGAGAATTGCCATTGTCCAGATTAATTCTACACGGGTGGATCCTGTTGTTGCTGAAACCCTGGCTACTTGGATTTGGAACATCACTTCCCATATTAAGGAATGGGTGGGAGTGGTTGTGCTGATTCTGCTCTTATGTGCAGGCTGTGCCTTATGCCTTTTTTTGCCTGTGTCGTTTGAGACACCGCGCTCAGCGAGATTGTGTGACAATACATCAAGCCCTACTAGCCATGCAGTATGGTGACTCCCCCATGGTATGGTTGAGCATGCTTCAACAGGCTTAGTTAAGAGCATGGACATCATGGCTCCTGCACCTCAGGTCATTATGGCATTGCACTGAGTTCGAGCATGATGCATAATGCACCTGACTAGCCCTTGCACCTCGCAGGTCTTATCCATTGCACGCGAGAGGGTAGTCAATCTTATAACTAACTTGTCGAGACATTGCTCTTTACAACCACCGCGGTTGTAGCCCATGACGGGTAAGATAGACCCAGACAATTATCGGTCTAAGAGAGGGACTACGTCAAGCCACGCAGCCTCCCTATGACGGATCGTGCGCCTTGAGTCTACAACCTAAGACAGGCCCATACCAGCTTATTTTTCTATTGTATAAGAAGGAGGGAGATGTTGCCAGCCATATCTGTATATACTGGTTACATGCCGTACCCAAAATGGCGCCGGCCAGAGAGGCTAGATCTTGGTGCCTGGTGGATAGTCACGTAGCTTTGGCAGTACCACGCATGCGCCTAACGCATGCGCAGTGAGCTGCGGCGCGGCAGGCACGTAAACACTGGGACTGACGAATCCAGTCGCCCAGAACCCTGCGTAATCATGACGCCGACCTATCATCGGCGGAGGCGGGGCCAGACAGCACATAAGAGTAGAAGCCTGCCGGGATTCACGCTTCCTTCCTCATGTTAGTGTGCACAATAAATTTTACCGCAGGAGACTTCACACGCGTCTGCGTCTTATTGCTGGGCGGTAAGACACGTGGGCGCGACAGCAAACAGATGCAAAAATCATTATAATGGATATGTAACCAACCAGCACAGTGGATTTCCATGTGCCGTGTCCTGCCCCACCCCAGCCCTAGGAAGCCACTGGCCTGCGCCCTGCTCTGCACAGTTCATGCACAGGTGACGGACTAACTTGGCAGGTGGCATCTGTGACTGCTTCTCTCCTCTAGTCCAGGTTCTCGAGGCTCAGGCAGCTGTCCTTCATCCCTCTTCTATGGTAAGTTCGTGTCTATCCCACCCTCGTCAAGGACATCTGACGACTCCACATCCAGCCTTCCCAGGAACAGCCTGTTTTCCAAAGTGGCTACACCATTTCACACTCCTACTGGCTGTGATTTCTCCATTGCCTCGCCCACGCTTGTCATTACCTGTCTTTGTTAGACTAAGGGTATGAAACTGCATCTTAATGGAGAATAAAACCTTTCAGGCATGCATCTTTCACATAAATTTTAGAATTTTACAGCTTATTTTCTCCTGCCAACATAACATACAACATTCTCTTGAGCAACACTACACAACACATTTTTTTAAAGATTTATTTATTTTATTACAAAGTCAGATATACAGAGAGGAGGAGAGACAGAGAGGAAGATCTTGCATCCGATTATTCACTCCCCAAGTGAGCGCAACGGCCGATGCTATGCCGATCCAAAGCTGGGAACCAGGAACCTCTTCTAGGTATCCCACACGAGTGCAGGGTCCCAAGACTTTGGGCCGTCCTCGACTGCTCTCCCAGGCCACAAGCAGGGAGCTGGATGGGAAGTGGAGCTGCCGGGATGAGAACAGGTGCCCATATGGGATCCCGGTGTGTTCAAGACGAGGACTTTAGCTGCTAGGCCACGCCGCCAGACCCCAATAAATTTTTTAAATGTTAATTTTTTTTAATTGGAAAGGCAGATTTACAGAGAGAAACATCTTTGATCCACTGGTTCACTCCCGAGATGGCCACAACAGCTGGAGCTCAACCAATTCAAAGCCAGGAGTCAGGAGTTCCTCTTGATATCCCAAATGCATATAGGGCCCCAAAGCTTTAGGTCATGCTCAGCTGCTTTCCTAGGACACAAGCAGGGAGCAGGATGGTAAGTGGAGCAGCAAGTACAGGAACTGGCATCCAAATGATATCTGGTACTTGCAGGTGGAGGTTAGCCTGCCCATTACATAATCTGTTCTTTTGCTATGGTGTATTGACTTATTAGCATTACTAAGTATTATTGCTATGCATTTTTATTAGCATTTTATTATAATTAGTTGAATACCCTAGATGTGTGTAACCTGTAGGATAAAGAATTGGATTGGGGTCCAGCACAATGGAACAGCGGCTAAAGTCCTCGCCTTGAACGTGCCAGGATCCCATATGGGCACTGGTTCTAATCCTGGGAGCTCCACTTCCCATCCAGCTCCCTGTTTGTGGCTTGGGGTAGCAGTTGAGGACAGCCCAAAGCCTTGGGACCCTGCATCTCCATGGGAGACCCGGAAGAGGCTCTGGGCTCCTGGCTTTGGATTGGACAGCTCCTGCTGTTGCAGTCACTTGGGAGTGAATCATCGGATAGAAGATCTTCCTCTGTGTCTCTCCTCCTCTCTATATATCTGACTTTGAAATAAATATAAAGAAATAAATCTGGAAAAAAAATTGATTGAGTTGGTTAACTGCTTTTTAGCTATTCTTTTGGTTTGCTGTGAGTAGCTTGACCTGAAAAGATGAAAGCAACCTGTGTTTACTGCAGCCAATGTGAGCACGAACAGGGTGAGAGAGGGAAGCAACTGGGAAAATACAAAATGAGACAGACGCATGATAAAAGAGTGGGGACAGGTGCAGTGGTTCAACTGGCTGATTCATTGCCTGTAAACGCCAGCATCCCATATGGGCAGTGGTTTGTGTCCCAGCTGCCCAACTTCCATTCAACTCCCTGTGTAGCACCTGGGAAAGTAGTGAAGCAAGACCCAAGTCCTTAAGACCCTACACCCACGTGGGGCCCCCTTAAGAAGCTCTTGGTTCTTGCTCTGGATCAGCTCAGCTCCAGCCATTGAGATCATTTGGGGAGTGAACCAGCAGATGGAAGATCTTTCTTTCTGTCTCTTCTCTCTGTGAATCTGTCTTTCGAATAAAAATAAACCTTTTTTTTTTTTTTTTTCCTTTTAAAGACTGTAAGAACAGGCCTGGCAAGATAGCCTCACAGCTAAAGTCCTCACCTTACATGTGCCAAGATCCCATATGGGCGTCAGTTCTAATCCAGGCAGCCCCGCTCCCCATCCAGCTCCCTGCTTGTGGCCTGGGAGAACAGTTGAGGACAGAACAAAAACTTGGGACCCTGCACCCATGTGGGAGACCTGGAGGAAGTTCCTGGCTCCTGGCTTCGGAACGGTGCAGCGCCAGCCATTGTGGTCACTTGAGTGAATAATCGGATGGAAGATCTTTCTTTTTGTCTCTCCTCCTCTCTCTGTATCTGACTTTACAATAAAAATAAATAAGTCTTTTTTTTAAATGGTGGAAATGTCATTTAAGCTTACAGTCAACAAATGGTAGGAACAAAACCCATCAGAAGGCTAGTGTGATAATCCTATCTCCTTTCTTAGGATAAAACAAAAAGCCATCAGAAGGGTGTGGTGGTAACTTTTCTCCATTCTCATGATAAAACTAGAATCTCAAAAGGGTGGAAAGGCACTCTTGTCTTGCTGAAAACACCTTCAGAGAAGCAGCAATTAAACGATTTAATTTTTTTATTGGAAAGACAGATTTACAGAGAAGAAAATACCTTTCTTCTACAGAGAGAAGCAAGATCTTCCATCTGCTGGTTCACTCCCCAAAAGGCCGCATGGGCGAGAGCTGAGCTGATCTGAAACCTGGGATCTGAAACTTGTTCTGTGTCTCCCAGGTCCCAGGGTTCCAAAGCTTTGGGCTGTCCTGGACTGCTTTCCCAGGCCACAAGACGGATAGGAATTAGAGCAGCTAGGATACGAACTGGCGCCCATATGGGATCCCGGGCGTGCAAGGCGAGGACCTCAACCACTTGTGCCACCGCGCCGGGCCCTAGATCTAGTTCTTAGTTATGCAGGGCTACTTGGCTTTATCCCCATTTCCTATGATTTCCCTTTTACAGCAAGGAAGTTAAGCCCTTATCTCTGCTTTGTAAATAGACACACGACTGATGGAAGGAACAGTTTATTATAATGATCAGTATTAAGGACTCCATTCATTTCTATTGCAGTCACCTTTCGTGCCCTTTACAATAACTTTAATCCTTTGAATATTGCAGTAAGCCTTCCACAGCCTTAATGACTGTAATTAACCACAATTATCATTCCTCCCCCTTATGCTCAGTGCCTCCACTTGAGCCTTTGCAGCTCCGGATTGGCTTCCTTGTCCTTGACAACCTGCAAGCATCCTTGCTTGTGGCTACAACAGAGCAGTTCAGTTCTGCCCCATTCCTTCCCCTGAGTCACAAAGGCAGCTCCCCTCCACGGTATGTGTTCTAGGGGGCCTTGGTTTCTTTAAGCAGAGAGGAGTATTTGAAACCAAAGTGAGATGCTAGAGTTCACAAGAGAGCTGCTGGGTGAAACGCCACCTCCTCTCTTGGCCACTTGTAAGACAGACCATTGCCATTCCGTTCCCTTCCTCACTTGATACGTTCCTCACATCCTCCATATGAGTGTGCACATCACTCATATGGAGACTTTCTGCATCACCCAGATACTGACGGAGGGGAACGTGCCCTGGGCAGGTTTTATGTGAGAATGATGGAAGGACCATGTGGAGGCGGGAGGAGGTGTGGGGAGGGCTGGAGGGTGCCAATTTAGGAAACAGCCCTGCTGAGTAAGGTAGGTTGGAGTCAGCATCCTGGCAAGATCTTTGGAGTCACCGAATGGGGACAGGATGAAGTGCTCCGTGATTTTTCCACCTGTCCTTCTCACCTGGTGGGAGCCTGATGGAGCTACAGCCATTCAGAGCGAGACCACGCCCACAGTGTTACGGTTGAATTGTGTCCATTAAAAACTATGTTGAAGTCTCCAACTCTGATACCTCGGAACACATCCATTTTGGAATAAGGGTCTTTACTGAGGTAGTCACATCCAAATGAGATCATGCGGGTGGTCTCACGTCCCTGAGATATGGGGAGCTATGGGGTGGGCATAAGCACAGAGGTCAAGTCACGGCTTAGGCTGCCTGCTGCATCCTGTATCAGAGGGCCTGTAGCTGGAGTTCCAGCTCAGCTCCTAAGGCCAGCTTCCTGCTAATGTGCTCTCTGGGAGGCCACAAGCGCTTGGGCCCCCATCACCCACCTGAGAGACCCTGGCTGGGTTGCAACTCCCGGCTTCAGCCTGCTTCACTCTGGCTGACGTGGGGATTTGGGAATTCAATCAGTAGATGGCATATCATCCTCTGACTCTTTCTGCCTTCCAAACAAATGAAAATTAGAACAATTCTCCACAAATGGGGAACCTTGGGCACCAGAGACACAGAGGTATAACCAACTATGACAAAACACAGTGGGGAAGGTGAGGAAGGCCTGAAACTCCCGAAAACTGGGAACTACCCAGAACCCATTGTCTCCTAGTCCCCAGAAGGAGCCAACACAGCCGACAGACGTCAGCCTGAATCCCGACTCGCAGCTCCAGGGCTGTGAGATGAAGGTTGGTGAGCGCCCAGTCTGTGGTGCTGGTTACAGCCGGCCTGAACACGCTAACAGCAACGCTTCGGGGGATGCCCTCTGTCTGCCACCTGTCCCGCCTGCTCTCCAGGGATCCTGGAAGTTGTCACTTGCCACCTGCAACTATTTGCAAAAAAAATAGCTTTCAGATATTTCCTTGGTAACAGTTTACTTTATTCGCTCATTTGACTATGAATTATTGGCCTGTCCTCTGTCCAGGGACTGTGGCTAGAGGAGGCAGCAGGCGCACCTGGTCTCTTCCTCCTGGAACTGAGACAGGACTGAAAGTGGACTCAGTCAAGCCTCTCCTGACCCCACACCTCTATCCCTTGGTCTAAGTGTCAAACCAATCAGGAACAAGGCTGTCAGAATCCCTGCCCCAGAGACCAACTAGACCAGCCTGCATGCATGCCCGGAACAGCCCTTATGTGACAAATGTTTGACCTTTCCCGAGGTGGTGGTAGTGAACAATTTCAAGTGTTAGTGTGTAAGAAAAACCAACAAAAGAGAAACAAACCCTTGCTGAGTTTTACCTGACTTGGTTTCCCTTGTGATTGAACACAAGCCCCAGAAAACCTCTCTTGGCTGCACTGCAGGCTTCTGGCCAATTTCTCTCTCTCTGCACGTGAGGGTTGGTGACAGCTCAGAGGCTAACAGGGAGACACATGTGGTCACAGGTATACACATCGGATGTGGAGAGAGGTGGCTCCAGCTGTGTGTGGGGATTGGGAAGCCATGGCCAACTCCAGCAGGCAGTCAGGATGGGGTCTGGAAGCGGAACCAACCTGTGTAGATTTGGGGAGGGTGTCTGTGTCTGAGGAATCATGAGCATTTGGAGTTTAAAGAACAGGAAAGCAGCAGGGCTGTATTTGCCTTTTCAAACAGCTTCCCTGGGTGGTGAAGGCATGGGGGAGAAGTTACACAAACAAAAACAGAGATGGAGATGCATGATTTGGGAGCTCCAGCAGGGCCGGAAAGGGTGGTCGGAGCACCCATAGCGAATTCACCTGCTCTGGGCATTGCGGGGCCAAGCACAATCGCCAGGAGAGGAAGTGACTCCTCAAATACCTCTGCAGGGCTTGGCGCTGTGCAGGCTGCACGCACCAGGGAGGTGCTTTGGTTTAATTGCTAACTTTGCTTCCTGTTTATGCCCTTCTTTCTTCTGCAGCCACGCTCACAGCCTCCCGCCTGGGTGCTTACACCTGGGTGCTTTGCTTACGCCTGGGTGCTTACACACGCTTCTTATCAGCCTCTCACACAGGCCTTGCTCCACCAGCTCCACCTCTAGAAAGCAGCCTGGGACCAGCCCTGGGGCTGTTGCTGGCTGCTTGTCAGGGCCTGGCCTTCTCACTGAAGGTCATTCTCATGTGACTGCTACTCCTTCTGGCTCTCTTTGTACATGTCCCCAGCCCTGCTGGACTTAGCGAAGGTCTATGGACCCAGCAACTGAAGGCACAGGTGCACCGAAGCCCTGCCCACTGATGTCCTGCACCGGGCCCTTGGGCTTCTGCCTGTTACCCAGCTGCCTTCTCATCCTGTCTGTTTCACAGTCCATTCAACCCTCAGACTGCTCACAAAGCTTTGGGAATCCGACCAGAAACAGCATGGGGAGCAGGAGGAAGGAAGTGAAAGTGGTTGATTCTGGGGAAAAGACTTAAGTCACTGATTAGTTTTTGATGTTAAAATGTCAAACTACAAAAGGGGCTGAGACAATACACTAATCTTTCAGTGCAAACCAATACAAGAAGAAAATGGTCCCCAGGGAGACCTGAAGCAGCATAGAGGCACAAGCAGCAATCTTGTTGGCAGAGAAGCTCTGCCGAGACGCTGCTCCGTGCAGCATTTGGCTCAGTGGTTGGGATGTCCCCTGGGCTGCCTGTGTCTGCGAGCCTGGGTTCCAATTCCCACTCTAGGCTCTAGCTCCCTGCTAACGCACACCCTGGGAAGCAGCAGGTGCTGGCTCAGGTGCCAGAGTCCCTGTCACCCTGGTGGGAAACCTGGGTTGAGTTCTGCGGTCCCGACTTCAACCTGGCCCCGCCCAGGCTGCTCTGGGCGTGGGATTAGTGGACCTGTGGTTTTTCTCTCTGTGTCCCTCTCCCTGCCTCTCTGCCTTTCAAAGTCGAAAATGAATCAATAAAAGGACAAACAGATGTGATTCAGTGGCTACTCCTTGGAGGTGGAAGATTTCCAAGTGTTTTAACTTTTCACTTTGTCCTCTGCCAGGGAGCATGTCTGGGATTGGGTTTCTAATGAAAACCAAACAAACGGACAGAAGGAAGCGATGGGTGGGAAGGTGACTCAGCTTGCAGCTTCTTTTTGCCTCTCCTAAACTCCCACGCAGCAGTTCCTTTCTCAGGACTTGGGATAACTGTGTTGTTAACTCTGTAATGAGTAGGCCAAGCACGTAGCTCTCTTGGCCTCGGTTTTCTTATCTGTAAAATGGAGACAGAGTTCTCACGTGATCAGGTGGTAGTGCTGACTCGATGGCCTGTTTGCATGGTCGGTGCTTAGCAAGGCATCTGGCACCATGAGAACTCTGACTTTGCTGCTGTAACCATTACCACACTTTGCCTTAATACAGCTTGCCAAGACAGGTGTTATCAACTCTATACATGAAGACACTGCAACTCAGAGAGGTAAAGTAACTTGCCTAAAGTCACATAGCTAGCAGGCAGTTTCCCGGAAGTGTGATGACAATCAGTTAACCTGCGAAAGGGAGGTTGTGAGAGATCTGCCCACAGGACAAGGGGTTGCCGTTTGAGGCAAGAAGTACAGGTGGAGCCAGGAAACCGGAAAATAGGTAAGTCCATTAAAGGGCAGTCCCCAGCACAGACGTGCAAGCAGACTTACATAGAGCTCAGGAAGCCAGCACCCACCGACTCCGTGGTCCTGGGACATGGGGTGCAGCGGACAAGAGCTGTGAGCTGCTTAGTCAGCACAGGAGGCAGGCATGTCCTGGCTGGGAGGACGGGGCTCTGCCAGAACCTGCTTTTAACCTGCAGCCCTGCTGGCTTCAAGGTCAAGTGCTTAACAGCGTGGTGCTCTCAGTCACGTTCTGCCTGTTCATAGAGCAGACGCCTCCTGCCAGTTTGATGGAAGGACATGTCTGCCACCTGCTGGTTGCTGGCCCTGGACTCTGCCCGACAGACAGTGTGGGCGCTCTGCATGCCCTGGTGCCGCTCTCACTGGTCCTGCTGGAGCATGCTGCTGCCCAACCCCCACTGGACACGGAATGAAGAGAAGGAAGCCTCGGCAACTTGTGTGCATGGGCGGGAGGTGGTGATGTTGCTGTCCTCGCCCCAAGGACCAGAGCGAAGCTGTCAGGAAAGGGAACAGCTGGGCTCCTGCAGGACTCTGGTCTTGTTGCCTCATGGACATTGGGCACTGTGTAATGATTGCTTTTCCTTCTTTGTATTGGCTGCTGGGGTGCTCAGTTCACGCACAGGACTTCTTTCCAACTCCACCCCACAGGCTGTTTCTACTAACTTCACTGGGTTTATCTGGCTTTTTTCTAACTCATTATTTGTCCTAGTTGTAGCTGTTAAATTCTACTCTCTTGTATTATGTTTGGATTATCTTAGATTGTGTTTAAAAATAGATTGGTGTAAATGTCTACAATGTTCTATTCTTTGACAAATCTTTCAGTGCAAACCAGTAAAGAAAGAACATGGTCCCCAGGGAGACCTGAAGCAGCATAGAGGCACAAGCAGCTCTCTTGTTGGCAGAGACGCTCTGCCGAGACGCTGCTCCGTGCAGCAGGCATTTGGCTCGGTGGTTGGGATGTCCCTTGGGCTGCCTGTGTCTGCGAGCCTGGGTTCCAGTTCCCACTCCAGCTCCCTGCTAACGCACACCCTGGGAGGCAGCAGGTGCTGGCTCAAGAGACTCCTCTCCACTCCTGTAGGAGACTTGGATGAAATGTCCCCAGCCTCTCCACCACTTCCTACTCTGGTTTCTTGGTAATCCAGCACCACTCTGATTTCTGTGCAGCCTTTCCTCCTCCTCCTCCTTTTTGTTTTTTAAAGATTTATTTATTTTTTTATTTGAAAGGCAGATTTATAGAGAGAGGAGATAGAGAGATCTTACAGAGATCTTCCATCTACTGGTTCATTCCCCAAATGTCAATAATGGTCAGAGCTGAGTTGACCCAAAGCCAGGAGCCAGGAGCCTCTTTCTAGTATCTCACATGGGTGCAGAGTCCCAAGGACATGGACCATTCTCTGCTGCTTTTCCCAGGCCACATTCAGGGAGCTGAATGGGAAGTGGAGCAGCCAGGACCACAAACCATATGGGATGCTGGCACCACAGAGTAGAGGTTTGACCTGTTGAGCCATTGCACTGGCCCTGAAGTTTTTCCTTCTAAGGTATTCTGCAGGTAGGAGGGGGGCACCCAGGATAGTGGACAGGAATGTTCCACCTGAGGGGCTAAGTGGTTCCTAACCTGGGAATCCAGGCATTGTCTTGTGTCTGCCCAACTTCTTGTCTGGGAGCCAGAATTGTTCCAGAACTCAGATGGAAGCTGACAGGGCAAGACATGAAGTTCAGCCAATACCACCCCCTCATTTCCCTGAGACAAGCCCGGTATTAACAGGATGCTTCCCAGGGGAGGAAAGTGGCCTTCAGAGCAGGGATCCTGCAATGGCAGGGTTGGCCCCGGGCGGGATTCATTTTAAAATTGGGCTGCTAACATGGCCTGCCTCCTCCTGTGGAATAAATACGATGCTTCATGAAAGCATTTAGCACAGCCCCACAACAGTTCTCGTGCCTGTTGCTGCCCAGAACATAATGGTTAATTCCCTTCATCATTTTAATAAAGGGAAATTAGGGAATCGGTGCTCCTGTCATACCTCAGCCCTCCACCAGGTGGCAGGCGGAGGCGGGAAAGAGCCGGAGTCCAAGGGCGGTTTCTTTTTTTTTTTTTTTTAAGATTTATTATTATTATTATTATTTTCATTGGAAAGGCGGATATACAGAGAGGAGAGACAGAGAGGAAGATCTTCCGTTCGATGATTCACTCCCCAAGTGAGCGCAACGTCCGATACTATGCCGATCCGAAGCCAGGAGCCTCTTCCGGGTCTCCCACGCGGGTGCAGGGTCCCAAAGCTTTGGGCCATCCTTGACTGCTTTCCCAGGCCACAGGCAGGGAGCTGGATGGGAAGCGGGGCTGCCGGGATTAGAACCGGCACCCATATGGGATCCCGGGCGTGCAAGGCAAGGACCTTAACCACTTGCGCCACCGCGCCGGGCCCCAAGGGCGGTTTCTAAACCTGCTGCTTGCGGCCACCGTGGGGACAGGAGGGAATGTGTATGGAAAGTGGAATTAAACTGTGTCTGGGTGTAAAAAATTTTTTAAATTGTGCAGTTTCCATGAACTTTTTTTTTTTAATTGGAGAGGCAGATATAAAGGGAGGAGGAGAGACAGAGAGGAAGATTTTCCATCTAAAGATTCACTCCCCAAGTGACCGCAACGGCAGGAGCTGAGCTGATCCGAAGCCAGGAGCCAGGAGCTCTTCTAGGTAGGCCATGTGAGTGCAGGGTCTCAAGGATTTGGGCCATTCTCAATTGCTTTCCCAGGCCACAAGCGGGGAGCTGAATGGGAAGTGGAGCTCCTGGGACAGGAACTGGCGCCCATATATAGGATCCCAGTGCATGCAAGGCAAGGACTTTAGCTGCTAGGCTACCATGACGGGCCTGGTTATAATTTTGATCTACAAGTTACCAGCTCCGCAGATCCAGGCCCATCCGCATTCCACCAACAACCTGTCTCTGAAGAAGGAAATCCGACTTCAGATACCTCGAAAATGAAGACGCTGCGGTGGCAACAGACCAGCCTCATGTCTGGACTTACTCTGCGGGAGGAATCTAAGAACCACACTCTGTTTCAGGAAGGCAGCGAGCGAAATTTCTTTAGCAAAACAGCAAGGACAATCCACCATTCTATTCAGGAAAATGATTCCATGTTGCATTCTAAGGAGCTGGAGATCAGAAGGCGGACTGGTCACAGAAACCGCGGGGACGCCTTGGCTGTGAGTACTGGTCCTTCCTCTGAATAGGATGCGGTGGCAGGAGGGCATGGGGACAGCAGCGTCCACCGCCCCTGTCCAGGGCAGACCACCTCAGGAGTACCTGTGCACTCGGGGCTGGCGGCCTTTCCTTGCACTTAAGAAAAAAAAAATGACTTGAAAATGAGCTTTTGTGCCCATAAAGTCTGCAGTTACAGCACCTGAGTGCCAAGGTTACAGAAGTTTAATAATGCAAGATTTTTGTCCTGAGGGTGGGCACAAGCAGCAGCATACAAGCCTGGTTTTGTCAAGTTCAGGGCGAAAGTGTCTCAGCAATAATGCGACCTTTGGCTTCTCAGGTTTAGGACCCGAGGCAGAAAGAGAGGCGGCCAGCGACGAATCACCAGAAGGTGCTCATTGAGGGAGCAGCCACGGGTGTCTGAGCATGACTCCAAGCAGCAATTCTGGGACTTGGAGGCTTGTTACTTTGCGATGTCCTCACCCCTTTAGCTGCCCGTGAATCTGGTGAGGCCTCGGCCCACTGCAGGGGCCAGAGCGCAATATGACATTAGGCCAGCAGAGGGCGCCGGCGGAGCACGTCAGGAAGATAATTGCATGACTCCAAGCAGCAATTCCGGGATTTGGAGGCTTGTTACTTTGCTGTCTCCTCACCCCTTGGCCCACTGCAGGTGCCAGAGCGCAATATGACATTAGGCCAGCAGAGGGCGACGGCGGAGCACGTCAGGAAGATTAGCGCATGACTCCAAGCAGCAATTCCGGGACTTGGAGGCTTGTTACTTTGCGATGTCCTCACCCCTTTAGCTGCCCGTGAATCTGGTGAGGCCTCGGCCCCCTGCAGGTGCCCAGAGCGCAATATGACACTAGGCCAGCAGAGGGCGCCGGCGGAGCACGTCAGGAAGATAATTGCATGATTCCAAGCTGCTGTTACTTTGCTGTCTCCTCACCCCTCAGCCCACTGCAGGTGCCAGAGCGCAATATTACACTAGGCCAGCAGAGGGCGACGGCGGAGAACTGCTGTCTGACCCTGGAGCCTCGAGCGCAATAATAAACTACGCCAGCAGAAGGCGCTGGTGGAACACATCAGGAAGATAATTGCTGCTGCTGGTTCCTTCAGCCTACCTGCTAGGTTCCTTTCCGTTTTTTAAACTTTTATTTATTATGCTTGAAAGGCAGACAAAGACCCTTCTTCTGCTGGTTCACCCAGGGCTGGGCTGCAGAGATTCTCAGAGTTCTCCTTGCTTCTGCACACCAGGGCCCTGATACCTCAGCAGGTCTTTATTGCAGTTTTCCTGCTCAGATCTGAGTGTGGCCTGTCTCCTGAGGGTCCTGATGGTCCAGCCGGCTCCAAGGCTTGTGTCTTACACTGTCAGTAAGGTCCAGGCACACTGGATCTCACTGCAGTGCGACCCAGCTGAGCTGTTTTCCCAGAAGACCTGTGCATTCAGGTCCAGCCAGGTGAACGAAAGCAAAGCAAACTCCACATTTCAGCTCAGGTGATTTTGCTTGAAGACCAGCTAACTGAGTTTAAAAAGGCCAGCAAGTGCTGCAGAAGTAGAAAATCTGGGGACAACCACACTTTCCTCCCTAAGCCTGGGGGACCAGGGGGAAGGGCTGGGGTAATTCATCAGCAGATCTGAGAGGACAACCAGGTAAACCTGGGGTCCAGGTCCCTGAGGTGGGCACATGTGCAGGTCCAGGTCTCCTCCCACGCCGAAGGGGGCAGCTGTGGAAGGGGAGAGGAAAGTTCCCATCTCACCCCCTTCCAGCAGGTGTTGGCAGGATTTTTGCCCTGGTCCACCTGGCCACAGGGGTTTCCCATCGACCGTCCAGGGCAGCCAGGGCACCAGGCTGTCAGCGGCCACTGCAAGGAGGGGCAGGCTCCTCTCTACTTCAACCTGCTTCTCAGTTTGGCTCCCACCCCCTTGGTGGTGAGCTGCCGTCCCCCCTCATCAGGTCATGTGTGCGGAGGTCACTGTGTTGCTCCCCCCAGCTCTGGTGTCTGGCCCCTAGCACCTGCAACTCAGGTCTTGGAATCACCACTCCCCCCCAACCCCCCGACTGCTCTGCGAGATCAGCTACTCACTCCTGGGACCACTCCTTCCCTCCCCTCCCTTTCAAATAAAAATGAATAAATCTTTAAACAAAACAAAAAACAAAGGTTCTTGGTGCACAGCTTCAGAATAGTCTCAGAGATCTCCCTCCTGCCCCAGCTAGTGTTACATGTGCATGGTGGTTGCATTATACCCTCACAAGGGTTGAAGCATTCTTTTGAATTGAAACAAACAAACAAACAAATAAACAAACCTTTTGGGACCAGTGTGGTAGCCTAGTGACTTAAGTCCTCACGTTGCATGCGCCAGGATCCTATATGGGCATCAAATCTAATCCCGGCAGCCTCCACTTCCTATCCAGCTCCCTGCTTGTGACCTGGGAAAGCAGTTGAAGATGGCCCAAAGCCTTGGGACCCTGCACCTGCATGGGAGACCTGGAAGAGGTTCCTGGCTCCTGGCTTTGGATTGGCGCAGCTCCAGCCATTTGTGACCACTTGGGAAGTGAATCATTGGACTGAAGATCTTCCTCTGTGTCTTTCATCCTCTCTATATATCTGATTTTCCAATAAAAATAAAGTTTTAAAAAACTCTTGTTTTACAATATTTGCTCTGAACAATCCAAGCATTTACTTAAAAGTAAATGAGATGCATGGCAGTACCATGGACCTGAGGAGCGGGTGCTATGAGCGCTTTTTGCTTTTAAATGCTCCAGTTTTATTAATTTAAAAAGTATTTGAAAGGTGCATATAACGTGTGTACATGCATGCATACACACCCACACATCTCCTATCTGCTAGCTCACTCCCCAAACGCCCATGACAGCCAGGACCGGAGCAGCTAAAGCCAGGAACCAGGAACTCTGGCCTTCCGGATTGAGCCATTGCTTTCACCTGCTGCACCCCAGGTCACTCCTTTGCAGGAAGCGGGAACTGGTTGTGGAGCTGAAACTCAAATGCAGGTGGTGGATATGGCATGCTGCGGTGGGCTTAACCGCTGTGCCAAAGGCCCACCCAGTGGTGTGGTCTGTTAACCTTAACCAGTAAGGATTGTGAGAAGTGTGTTGGCTTGATAGCTAAGCAAGACACATAGTCACCATGTTGACTATGACAGCATAATCAAATAACCGTGGCATTTTGCACCTTTCATTTGCTGTGTGTTAAGCTTGTGTAGAAAACCAAGCCCTGGGAGACTGGTTGCTGTTTGTACAAGACTCTCTGACCCCCTCTCATGTTGTCTGTCACAGGTGACTGGTTGCACCTGTTTTGTTTTTGTTTTTATTTCTGTTTTTCAAGCCAAGAATATTTTCAGCTCTGCTGGCGTCACATGTGGGGTGGGTGTGTCTTGCTGTAGGAATGTGTAACGGAGTGGCTGGTGACTCAGTTACCTGACTCAGGAGTCGGGGCAATCCCAGGTGGGCGTTCTGAAGGACACCTGGTTCAGGTGCTTTCTCAGGGCCTCCCACACAGCATCCCTGTGGGGGAGGGGCGCGCTTTTGCCCATGTGGGAGTCCAGGCTGAGTCTCCGTCTCCATGTTCCTAGGGCTATGCAGACTTGCTGCGCCTAGCCAAGCCTCCACCCCCTATTTTTTAAGTAATTTTAAAAAAAGATTTATTTATTTTTATTACAAAGTCAGATATACAGAGAGGAAGAGAGATAGAGAGGAAGATCTTCCATCCAAGGATTCACTCTTCAAGTGAGTGCAATGGCCAGTGTTGTGCCAATCTGGAGCCAGGAGCCAGGGAACTTCCTCCAGGTCTCCCACATAGGTGCAGGGACCCAGAGCATTGGCCGTTTTCAACTGCTTTCCAAAGCCACAAGTAGGGATGGGAAGTGGATGGGATTAGAACTGGTACCCATAAGGGATCCTGGTGCATTCAAGGCGAAGACTTTATCCGCTGGGCCACACTGCCACCCCTATTTTTTTTAAAAGATTTATTTTTATTTTTATTGGAAAGGCGAATATACAGAGAGGAGAGACAGAGAGGAAGATCTTCCGTCTGATGATTCACTCCTTAAGCAGCCGCAACGGCTGGCGCTCAGCCAATCCGAAGCCAGGAGTCTCTTCCGGGTCTCCCAACGCGGGTGCAGGGTCCCAAAGCTTTGGGCCATCCTCGACTGCTTTCCCAGGCCACAGGTGGGGAGCTGGATGGGAAGCGGGGCTGCAGGGATTAGAACTGGTGCCCATATGGGATCCCAGGTGTGCAAGGTGAGGACCTTAACCATTACATCATCGTGCCGGGTCCCACCCCCTATTTTTTTAAAAAAGATTTATTTTATTTATTTGAAAGGCAAAGTTAGAGAGATATAGAAAGAAAGAGAGTGAGAGAGATCCGCTATTTGCTGGTTCATTCCTCAGACGGACACGATGGCCAGGGCTGGACCAAGAGGAAACCAGAAGCTTCACCCAGGCCTCCCACGTGGGTGCAGCCAAGTCCTTAAGAAAGGTGCCTCTCCAGAGGATGGAAGACAGAACAAATCAATCAACTACCCCACAGTCTGTTGGCAGTGAAAATCTGGGCAAACAGAGACTCTAAAGTGAACTATGTCAGCCAGTGGATTCTGGAGAGATTTCATCGTGCTTGGAATGGTGAGATTGGCAACAATTCAGAACTGTTGAAGTATGAAAACCACCTGAGCAGTGCCCTCGGAGCATGCCCCACATCAGGGACCTGGGATGGGTGGGAGGGTGGGTGGGGCTTCTCCCTTTATCTCCCCCTCACCCCAGACACAGAAATAATAATAATAATAATAATAATAATAATAATAATAATAATAATAATGTGGAAACAATGGTCTTACCCACTTTCCTGGAGCCCTTGACCCTTTGTGCCCTAATTAACTTGCACCAGCAAGCATGCATCCTGAAGTTACTCGCAGACACCATGAACAAGGCTTCCTGGGATGTGATGCCCAGCAACAGCCCCGCAGGGGTAAAAGATACTCTGCAGATAATTCCATAAGAAACATTCCATTCTCCTGCCTGTAAGCTTTCTAAACTCTGTCCCTGGATCACAAAAATGTATGAGGGTACCCCCCAAAAATTCATGGAAAAATAGAATTAAAAGATAAATTCACTTTGGTGCAAAATAAAAAAATAATACTGATTCACAGAGAAGTGTGGCACTTCACTGATACGAAGACAGGAAACAAAGCCATGCAAGTGCTGTTTCCACAGCTGGTTTGCTCTTTTGACGGCCATTGTGTTTTGTTTGAAAGGCTATGCCATGAAAAAACAAACAAAAACCCAGTCATTTCCGGACTTAACCATGATGGAGGCAAGATAGACCATATGGGAGACAACCTTTTCATACATGAGTCAACTGCGATGAGGAGAGACAAAGCACGAAGGGACAGAACGAGATTCGAGCCTGAGTTTTCAGATACTTTATCAGGCGTCTGTTTTCTCTCTGAACCTGCTCCGGGTCACAGGATCCCTGACTCACCGAATGTCAGTGAAGTCAAGATCAGCAGAGTCCCTAGGATGCAACCCCAGGGCAGGGCCTTGCGTCCACGGAACACACGTGGGTGGAATGCATGAGCAATGAAAGGGCAACCGCTGACTCCATGAACAGGGAAACACGACTCCCTGAGCACACGCAGCGTGGATGAGAAGCGTGTAATTATTTTTCCGTGTAACACCTGTTGCCTGAGGCTACCTCCTAGGGCCGCCGAATTGCCGCCGTGTGTTTCATTCTTAACTGCACCTAAAATAATGGCTGTTCTCCAGCAGTGGGGACTTGGAGCAAGTGAGGAGGGCCGGTAGTTTGTGGACAAGCGCGGGTGCCTGGCTGCAGGCGAGCAGAGTGGCTGAGAGGTGAGCTCCCCTGAGTGCACGGTCCGGCCGCTGCCCGGACATCGCCATTAGGGGGCCCTACAAGAATCGCTTGTGGAAGATGCAGGCGTTCGTAGCCATGGATACGGTTTCCATAGTTGCTTCGACAATCATTGCATCCCCCTCCTCTCTTTCGCATGCGGAATGTATGTTCTCATAAAAACTTTGGTCACGTCCTTTTAACAAGTTTACCATCTCCAGATTTTTTCCTAATACATGTTTTCATAAATTGTGACATTCGTGGTATTTGTTATTTAGAAAATGTACAGCCTCTTGGATTCAGTATCTCAGTTCCATCCACAGACTGCGTATGAAGTACAAGCAGCCAGAGACAAACAGTGACTGCTAATCAGAACAGGAAAGAATTGGCCTGCTGTGGCCTCAGCGACAGAGAACATTCCAGGGCTCCGTGGGGGCAGCACTTGGCTACATTGTTGGTGTTTAACTGACAAAAGCCACCCTATAGAGGGTGTGGGAGGTTGGACAATCTCCATTCATCTCTGGAAGGCGGGCTTACCGCTCCGCACTCTGTCTTCAGAGCTGAATGTCCTCTGCAGAGGCCAGCGTCCTGAGTCATTACCTGTCTCCTCTCTTCCTGCGCTGAGTACAGGTGCTAAAGCACTCTCAGGTAGAGAAAGCAACCACACCTCAAAGCCAACCTGACTTAAGGCCATTTCCTTAAAACAAACTCTGGGTGGGATTCCCAGTTAGAAGCAGAGCATCTTGTGTGACTGCAGTCTTCAAATTCTTTGAGGGTGGAGTCTGAGAAGTTGCAAACACTTTTCAAAGCAGAACTCATTAGTAAAGGCAGACAAACACCAAAGTGTCAAAACTGATGACTCATAGAGGCCCTGTAAAAAGTTTGTGGAGAAATAGAATTAAAAGGTAACTTTATCTGGAGGCAAATATTTGCTGAATTTCATTTATACGTCAGGGTCTTTAAAAAAAGTTCATGGAAAAATTGACTGATGAAAAAACAATGTGAGGATTTCAACTTTTTTTTTTTTTCTGTTCCAGAATAAACTCATCTTCCAGTCCTGCCGCTCTAAAAACTTTTTGAAGTTCCCTGGAATTCAGGCATCATCCACTGTAGACACAGATGGCTGATCCTTGTTCATTTTTAGAACAGGTTCTCTTCAAGAATGGGGGCTGTAGCTTGTTCCTGTTTAACTCAGATCCCAAAACAGATAAAAAGGAAGGTATCAGAGCCTGTGACAGCAGGTCGGAAGAAAAGCAGTTGAAAGTTCAAGATTTTAGGGTCTGGCATGAGGCTCAATTGGCTAAATCCTTCCTTTGCAAATGTAGGAAATCCCATATAGGCACCAGAATATGTCCCAGCTGCTCCACTTCCATCCAGCTCCCTGCTTGTGGCCTGGGAAAGCAGGGGAAGACAGCCTAAAGCCTTGGGACCCTGCAGCTGCTTCGGAGACCTGGAGGAAGTCCCTGGCTCCTGGTTTTGGATCAGCTCAGCCCCAGCCATCATGGCCCCTTGGGGAGTGAACCAGAGGGAAGGTCTTTCTGTCTCTCCTTCTCTCTGTAAATCAGATTTTCTATTACAAATAGATAAATCTTACAAAAATTTTTAAACAACTGTGAATTATTTTTATGACAAGGTTGCTGAGCAGTTATTCATTAAATGAGGCAAAAAGTAAATGATTCTGGAGCCAGAAAACCTAATTTTAACATCCTGTCCCCCACCCTTTGCTGCTACTTAGCCTTAGTGTAATTGAGGGGCAGGTGAGGGGTGAATTTATTACACTTCTCCGAGCCTCAGCCTTTGCATTGCTAGGACAGGATGGCTTTCCTCTCTCATGGAGCTGGTAGGGAAGCAGCACAAAGTGTTTGCATAAGTGTGGCATGAGTCTCCAGTCCATCATGCCCCCCTTTGGGAGCTTTCCTGGATCTGCGCAGGCTGAGGTCCCTGCTCTGGCCCCGCATCCCTCCATGACAGCACTCAGCACATCCTACTCCAACTGCTGGCCTTCTTGTCCTGGAAGGCACTTCTGTTAACCTGCTCTCTGTTCCCCTCTGAATTCCCAGCACACACCGGATAGTCAGGAAAGAAATCTTAATGTCTTTGTGTCTCCAAACAAGACTAAACAGAAGAAAGTCATTTGGTTCCAGTTCATTAATACCAAAAGAGAGCACGTATTCATTTATTCCAAAATATGTGCTTCATTGAGCCCAAGATGTGGGTATAAAATGCTCCATTCTTTGTAACTCACTAAGAAGAAAAAAGTGCAGCCAACTAAACCATGACAGGCCATCAATGGCATTTTAGTCTGTTTCTCATTATTATCATGAAAATCCTGAGGCAGGTTAACTTTGTAAAGTGGTTAATTTAACTCACAACTTTGAAGGCTGAAAGTCCACAATTAAGTGGCTCCATTGATTTGGCCCGGGTGAGGAGCAAAGGAAGGTGGCGTGACAATGGTGGAAGGGTGTGTGAGAGGAAGAGGCACCTCGTGAATCAAGAAGTCAGGCTGAATCACGGGTCAGGCTCTCTCCTGTAGCAACTCCATTCTAAGGAAAGTTCCCACAGTGACCCAAGGACCTCCCTCCAGGCCTCACCTCTTAAAAGGCCCAGAGCCTCCATAACACCACAGGGAGGGACAAGCTCCCAGCACACCCTGGGAGACAGGCTCAAACTGTATCTGAACTACAACAACTGATGAGACACGTGCCCCCTTTAAGGCTCCATTTTAAATTACACGCACTGGGGTAAATGTGTGTCACTTGGCACTGAATGCCAGCTTTGCTTTCTGTATCACTCTCAAGATATCCCTGCTCTCAAGGAACTGGCCGACATCCCAGGGGAAGGGGACAGTGTGCCAATACATTAGCACAGAAGTAAATACAAGCTCAGCTGGTGATTGGCTCCTTGGAGAAAATACATTTGATGGCAGCCAGAGGTTGATGAGAAGGAGTTGCTGAAGGTAAATCAGAGGAAAGTTCTAACTAGACCTGAAAAAACAGCTCTGCGTTTACTGATTGAAAGCCAAGTCTTCTGAAGGGAGAGTGCTGAATCACTCTTGCCAGGCCCCCGTAAACAACCATTTTTTTTTTAAAGTAGAGCAAACACTCTTAAAAATTCAATGGTACATTTGCGTAAGGTGAAATACAAATAACATGACAGTGAGGAAGAGACTGTAGGTTTCGAAAGCATGTGGAAGAGGAGGCCGTGAAAGAAGGAAGGCATCATGTGACGGGGAGCTTCGTGTCACAGTTGGGACTCTGCCAATGTTGGGAGCAAAGGATTCTTCAGCCAAACAGTATCAGGCACCACACTGAGTTACTGCTGTTGTTTCCAACTATTGGAGCATGAGTCTTGTAAGCATAAGGAATTTACATTTCATTTCCTATTTTATCCTGATTTAGATCAGATGATTTTTTTACAAATTTAAGTCAGCACTGGAAGTTGCAAATTTTTTCTGTCAAGAGATTTACTATACAACTTTCAGAAATACCAACCCCACAATGAACACTCTTCTACCTTAAGCACATAGTCACTGACCTGCTTAATTCGATTATTGTCTAGTTCATTAGTTCAATTCTTTGGTATTGAAGACCAGAAGACAGGCTCTGAGAAGCTGAAGGTTTTGCTTGCAGCACCCAGCCAGCCGGTGACTCCCCTGCCTTCCCTGATGCTCCTGTGCACAGTATCCCAGCACATCACTTTGGCACATCATCCTGTCTGTCTTGGGCGTGCTCTGCTCAGGAGTGTGAATCTTATCCCATTCATAGTTGCAGCATCTGAACAGTAGCAGGTGCTGTAGAAAATTTGGACACACAGACTTCAACTGGATTCTAGTGCTACAGAGTAACGTTCGGTGCTTCTGCCTCTACAGCATGACCCCAGAGCGCCATTGCTTAGCAACACAGTGATGCTGAGAACAGTGGCAAGGGACACAAACAATAGTCGACAACCTCAGATTTGTTCACTGCTTTTTGCCCTGCATTCTTCACGGAGGTGTGACAGTCCATACCCTGGCCTTGTTTGTGGTCTGAAGAAATGATGGCTTCTGTGACTCATAGAGCCAGCAGAGTTCTCTCCATCTGAGGTCAGGCCTGGACATGGTTTTCTGGTTTCGCCTTGTGATCCAAGTGAGACTCAGTCATCTGCTATGGAGGCCTATCCCATGGTGGCCACTCAACACATACCTGTCAGGTGACCAGTTAGCTGAACCCCAAAGACAGAATTCTTTTGCCTGGGTGTTGGGAGGGCTTGAGTATAGTTCTCTCTCTCTCTCACTCAAAGACTTATTTATTTGAAAAACTGAGCAACAGAGAGAAGGAGAGATAACGATAGAGATAGCCAGCTAGAGATGAGAGCTTGATCTTCAATCTGCTGGTTTGCTCCCTAAGCAGCCACAACAGCCAAGTCTATACCAGGCCAAAGCCAGGAACCAGGAGCTCCATTCTGGTCTCCCACTTGGATGACAGAGTGCCACGTCCTAGGGCCATCACTCACTCTCTTCCCACATTTGCAGAAATGCTAGACAGGAAACAGAGCAGCTGGGACTCCAACCAGGACTCTGACATGGGGCGTGGACACTGCAGAACACAGGTAGCTTAGACCACTGTGCCCCAGGGCCAGCCCCTGGGCATGACCCGCTTGAGAGGCCTCCAGCTCACCGGGAGACTGACTGGGGCTGACTAAAAGGCATGCCATATCTGGCTCCAGCTGGGAACTTAGTAATTCTTTGAGTAAATAAATGAGAGAAATAATTCTGAGAGAAACAGATGATATTTGCCTTGTTTATTTGATCAGACTCCATGGCTATGTCTTATCTTAGAGTTGTGCGTGTCTTGCTCTCAAATGGTTTTCATGACCAAACCAAGCAGAGATTAAGGGCAGTTTTCTAGAGGAAGTAACCATGACCAGACATAATTGGGGCGCTACTCAGAGTGGCTGAGCGTGCTTCTGAGTGCTGCTTTCCTCAGCAGGTGTCCCAGGACCGTGGTCAGCAGGGAGGGGCTTGGAGGCTTCAGGACACAGTGCTTCATGGTACCACTGGGGTTCCCAGCAGCTGGCATTCCCCAAGTCAACTGTAGTTACCACTAAGGTTGTCCTGAGGGCACACTTGAGTGCATGGCACAGAGATTGGCAATCCCTTTGCTGGACGCACTTAACAGTGGAGACAGTTTTTCTAGGGAGGAAAAAAGTGTTTGATTAAAAAAAATATATTTATTTAAAAATTTTTATTGGAAAGGCAGATATACAGAAAGAAGGAGAGACAGAGAGAAAAATCTTTGGACTGCTGAGTGATTCCCCTGGTGGCCACAATAGCCAGAACTGAGCTGATCCAAAGCCAGGACCAGGAACCTCTTCCAGGTCTCCCATGTGGATGTAGGGATATAGCAGATATATAGGGATATAGCAGATAATTTTCAAAATTTGCTTTAATTATGCCAGGAAAAGCATTTTGCTAAATCAAATTGGGAGGAGGGATAGAACTAGAGACACGAAGGTGATTTTAAGAAGCTGTGGAGGAACGCTTTGGAATAGCACTTAAGATGTGACTTGGAACACTAGGACCCCATGTTAGAGTGCCTGGGTTTGCATCCTGGCTCTGCACTGATTCCATCCTCCTGCTAACATGTGCGTTGAGAGGCGGCAGGTGCTGGCTCCCTGAACTCTGTCCCTGCTGCTCAGATGGAGGCCCAGATGGAGTCCCTGGCTCTTGGCTCTGTACTAGTCCTGACTGTTTTGGACACTTGGGAAATGACCCAGCAGATAGAAGATCTCTGTCTCTTCCTTCCAGCAGCACACCCTGCCCTTCTTTGTCACTCTGTCTTTCAAATAAATACATTTTAAAGAAAATGTTTGTGGAACAATGGGATTGAAATATTGTTTACATTTTCACAAAAAATTGGAAATCCATGCATTTTTTAGCATGTGCATTTTCAGGATCTTTTTGAAGACCTTTTATAATTATTATTTTTTAAATATTTATTTATTTTTATTGCAAAATCAGATATACAGAGAGGAGGAGACACAGAGAAGATCTTCCATTCAATGATTCACTCCCTGAGTGACCACAACAGCCGGAACTGAGCCGATCCGAAGCCAGGAGCTTCTTCTGTGTCTCCCACACGGGTATGGAGTCCCAAGGCTTTGGGCCGTCCTTGACTGCTTTCCCAGACCACAAGTAGGAAGCTGGATGGGAAGCTGGGCTGCTGGGATTAGAATCGGCGCCCATATGGGATCCTGGCACATTCAAGGCAAAGGCTTTAGCCACTGTGCCAGGCTCCTCAGATGAGAGCTGCTCTGAGGCCAGCTGCAGGAATGCAGCCACCAGCAGCAGCTCCACCATCTTCAGTTGGTTCACCTGCAGCTGCACCCCAACAGCCAGACCTGATGGTCCAGAGGGCAACCACTGCAGCTGGTGTGGCCGTGGGCTCCTCTGTTGGGCACAAGCTAGGTCATGCCTTCCCTGGGGGCTTTGGTAGAGGAAGTAGTGTTGAGCCTGCCAGGCCCGACATCACGTACCAGGAGCCTCAGGGAGCTCACACAGCACAGCACAGCAGCAGGAGTTTGGCCCATGCGCTTATGAAATAAAGCAGTTTTTGGAGTGTGCCCAGAGCCAGTGATGTCAAGCTCTGCAAGGGTTTTAATGAAGTCCGGAGACAGTGCAGAACTGCAAATGGGTTACTCTAATCAAGAAGTTCAGAATGAAGGTAGAAAATCAGATTTCTCGACCAAGTTACTTTAGCATAGCAGTGTATTGATAGTGATAGGTCAACCTGTTGTCTGCTTTGAAGAGCTTGCTTGGTTTGGCATTGCAGTGGAAGAGGGCATCTTTGCTGTGTGGAAATTCACTGACATGGTATTGAATTTGGGGCCTAGGCAGATGTTCAGTCTCCTTGAACAAGTTGTTATAATGTTATTGTTTATGAATAAAGTGATTTCCTTCCAACATAAAAAAATGTTTTTGACTAAAAGTTTAGTGACTTGGGGAACACCATCATTCCTCTTATTTCCTATGACAGGCACCATTGCCTGTCTAGACTCTCCACGAGAGACCATGGAGGCTGCCGTGCTGGTGACTGCTCCTTGCCGTGGTTCAGCATCCTGCGGGCAGGAGTGTCCTCAGCCCTATAGCAAGGCTCTGGTTTTCCATCATGAGCCATGCAGAGAGAGCTTTGCTTGGCTGTGACAGCAGTGGCACCCAGAGGGCCCTCCCTTGGCTGGCAAATGCTGAACACGGCTAATGGGTGAGTCAAACGCATGAGGAAGCTGTCATGTCCAATTTCCTCTTGTCACTGTCTTTGGGAATGCTCAGTTTCAAGGAGTCATTTTGGGGAGATTAAACATGAACACCTCAGCTGGCAATGCATTATTTTTGGCTTTACTCATAAATGGATCTAAGCTATGGGCTGGTGCCTTGGGCCAGCGGTCAGTGGCCAACCAGAACAAGCAAGGCTTATCTGACCTGCCAAGGCTGGCTGACCTTGCAAGCTGCCACTTGTTCAAGCATACATTTAATATTCATGGCAAGACGGCAGAAAGGACCAGCCCCTCCCTGCTGGGCACCAGGCTAGGAGGAGACAGCGCGGAGTTGTACTCATAATTAGCACGGAGAGGCGAAAAGGCTGGCATGAACCCTTTGGTCTCTCTTCGTGGAAGCCGTTGGAACTCCTCAGGGACTGGAAAGAGTCTAGAGCTGTTCCTAGTGACACCTGCAGTGTGAGGGATGCACTCATCAAAACCATGTGAGACTGGGTAGGAATCGCTTGCAGAACTGCAGAAGGGGCAACCAGTAGTAGCAGGGGCTGGATCTGAAGTGGAGCATCCGGGACTCAAACCAGCCAGTGCCTATAAGGGATGCTGATACCGTAGGCAGTGGCTTAACTCACTGTGCCATGATGCCAGCCCCTCTCGTATGGGTTGTTTGTTTTTAGATTTGTTTATTCATTTCCAAGCAAGGAAAGGAAAGGAGAAAGAGAGAGAGTAAGAGAGAGAGAGAGAAGAGAAGAGAGAGTGAGAGAGAGAGAAAGAGAGAGAGAGAAACTTCCATCCCAATACCCAGATGCCAGCAAAGCTGGGTATGTTGCCTATGGCAGCTCAGCCTGATGTGCCACAGCTCTGGCTTCCTCTACTCATCTTTATGCCAGTTACTCTTTCCTTTCTTACCATCCCTGTCTCTCCTTGTGCCTGTGCAAAACTCTCTCCATGGAGGGTTCCTTCCCCTCAGCCGTTTCTCCTCCATTATCCCTCCACTTCCCATGGCCACCTCCTCATCCTCTGATACCGCCCAGTCCCACAAAGAACTTCTTGTTTCTGGGCCAAATACTTACTAAAAGGAAACAAAGTCCAACATATAGTACAACAGTGACAGTGGTCGCAGCCCGGGAGATGAGGATAATGCCCAGAGAAGTCAGGGGCTGAGTGGGCGTCACTGCAGTGACTGAGCTGGTTCCATGAGGGTGAGTGACTGGGCCTGCAGTATAATGCTGCAGTTCCCTGTGGTCATTGGTCCTGCAGTGCCTTAGTCCTGTGTGGTCCAATGGCTGACAGTTCTGTGGTTGCCTATGATCTCATCGCAAAATTTCCTGGGGTCATAATAGACACTCCAAATCTCTCGCTGACTACTAACCATGTCTCTCAATCCTCCACTCAAATCCTCCCTGGCTTGTCTCTAGCCAAGCCTGTCTTTCTTTCTTTCTTTCTTTCTTTTTAAGATTTTATTATTTTTTATTGGAAAATCTGCACATATATACATATATATAGAGACAGAGACAGAGACAGAGAGATAGAGAGATAGGAAGATCTTCCATCCAATGATTCACTCCCCAAGTAGCTGCAACAGCCGGAGTTGAACAGACCGAAGCTGGGAGATACAAGCCTCCTCCAGGTCTCCCACGCGGTGCAGGGTGCCAAGGCTTTGGGCCGTCTTCAACTACTTTCCCAGGTCACAAGCAGGGAGCTAGATGGGAAGCGTGGCTGCTGAGATTAGAACTGGTACCCATATGGGATTCCAGCACGTTTGAGGTAAGGACTTTAGCCACTAGGCTATCTCGCCAGGTCCTAGCCATTTATTTCTTTCCTTGCTCCTTCCAACTGAGTGTCCTTATCCTAGCAAACTTTCTTCTTCTTCTCTTTTAAAATTATTTTAATTTATTTTTGTTGGAAAGGTGGATTTACAGAGAGACGGAGAGAAAGGGAGAGAGATCTTTTATCTGCTGGTTCACCCTCAGGTGCCTGCAACAACCAGATCTGAGCCGATCTGAAGCCAGGAGCCTGGAGCTTCTTCCAAGTCTCCCATATGGGTGCAGTGTCCCAAGGTCTTAGGCCATCCTCTACTGCTTTCCTAGGCCACAAGCAGGGAGCTGGATAGGAAATGGCATGACTGGGACACAAATCAGCACCCATATGGGATGTTGGTGCGTGTAAGGCAAGGATTTTAGCCACTGGGCCATTGTATTGGGCCCAGCAAACTTTGTTTAGCCACTATACATACTCAGTCCATTCTAGGTTACTGGCTTTTAGCCTGGCAGTTGAGCTGCCTGGGTTTGAGTCCCAGCCCTGGCTCCTGACTTCAGCTGCTCTTGCAGGTCCTGGAGGCAGCAGGTATGACTCAAGCTGTTGAGCTTCTATTACCTGTGTGGGAG
This sequence comes from Ochotona curzoniae, assembly GCF_017591425.1. Lineage (NCBI taxonomy): Eukaryota > Metazoa > Chordata > Mammalia > Lagomorpha > Ochotonidae > Ochotona > Ochotona curzoniae. Next base: position 625,545 of record NW_024464993.1, on the reverse strand, counting down.
TCCCGGCTCGCATTCTTGGCTCCGGCTTCAACCCTGACCCAGTCTCAGTTGTTGGAGGCCTGTGGGGAGTGAATCAGTAGACAGGAGCTCTGCCTGCCTGATCACCTGCCTCTCTGTGCCTCTGCCTCCTAAAAAACAAAAGCCAGTTCACATCACAAAGTCCTGCCAGGCGGGAGTGAGAACACTTAAAATTCTTCCTTCTTCCTCTGCTTCACTCAACCATGTTAAGAGAATCATGGCCACTCTGTTTTCATGCAGAGACGTGGCCTGCCATTCGTGGGACTCTCTCAGGGTCCTCCTGAGCAGAAGAGGAGCTGTGGACTCACAAGAGGATTGCGACCTTGTTCCCCTCCTAGTTACAACTGATTTCCTGACAGTCAATAGTCATTAGATCCAATTAATTATTTCAATAATTGATATTTGAATGTATTAAGTATTTTGAAGAATACTATCTTGGTGGTCAGCAGCGTGGCATAGCCAGCATCCTACCTAAGTGCTGGTTTGAATCTCAGCTGCTCTACTTCCCACCCAGCTCCCTGTTAAAACACCAGGGAAACAGCAGAGGATGGTCTAGGAGACTGGATCCTTGCCATCCCTTGGGAGACCTGGATGGAACTCCTGGCCTTGAGATGGCCCAGCTATGGCTGTTGTGGTCATTTGAAATCAGTCAACAGATATCTCTCTCTCTCTCTTCCTTTCCTTCTCTCAGTCACTCCTCCAAATACATAAATGTATTTCTTAAAAATATTATTTAGATGTGTTTAAAAAGTGTTTGCTTATGTTTAATTTGACTAATGAATAAATTCAAAAGACTAGTAGGGAAAATATGTTATTTTTAAGTCCAGGGTATGTAATTTGTATCTGGTAAAAATCATACCTTTTGTGATCAAGTATATGAAGCTTTTCTGTTTTGTTTTAGAAGTTTTAAAAGCTTGGGCCCAGCACAATGTCTTATTGGCTAAATCCTTGCCTTGCACATGCCAGGATCCCATATGGGTGCTGACTTGTGTCCTAGCTGCTCCACTTCCATCCTGCTCCATGCTTATGGCCTGGAACAGCAGTAGAGGATGGCCCCATGCCTGCAACCACAGGCATTGGGAGACCCAGAGAAGGTTCCAAGCTCCTGGCTTTAGATCAGCTCAGCTCTGGCTATTGTGGCCACTTGAGGAGTAAACCAGCAGATGGAAGATCTTTCTCTCTGTTTTTCCTTCTCTCTGTAAATCTGCTTTTCCAATAAAAATAAATAAAACTGCTTTCCCAGGCCACAAGCAGGGAGCTGGATGGAAGTGGGGCTGCTGAGATTAGAACCGGCGCCCATATGGGATGCCGGCATGTGCAAGGTGAGGACTTTAGCTGGTAGGCCACTGTGCCGGGCCCAAAATAAATAAAACTTTAAAAAGTTTCAACGTTCACTTTGAGATGATTTTAGACTTAAAGAAGAGTTGCAAAAATAAAACAGAATTCTTCTCCCAGTTTTCCCTCATTCAACACCTCACATAACACAATTGTACCCATAGAAGCTAAGATGTTATTGTTAGTGCCATTTGTTACAGGTTGAGCAGGACTTGGTGCCCCAAACTTACAGAGTTACTTAAGCCTCAGAGTCTTGTGGTAATGGCTGATGGTTAAGCAGGGTGAGTTGATCTGATTGTGACTTCTGAGAGGGAGCTGCTGGGAGGTCTTTGGGTCAGGGTGGGTGCTTGCCCTTGGCAGGTAGCTCTAGTGAGAGGTTGGTTCTTGCCTCTTCTGCTTTCTGGCTCACCACAGGTCATTGCCTGCACCCACTCCACAGGCCAGCCTCCACCAGACCACCAACTAATGGCGCTGTCTGATCCTGAACTCTTCAATCTGTGAGCTAAAATAACTTTCTCCTAACCAAGAAGCTCCCCTGGGGCATGTTAGTTAAAGCGATAAAGAATGGACTAATAATCATATTAATAATTAAAGCATGGAATCTATTCACTTTTGCATTTTTTCCATTCACATCCTTTTCCCGATCCAGGATCCAGTCCAGGAGTCCATATGACATTCATCTCCTCAGGCCCCTCTCAGCTGTGACGGCTCCTCTGTCCGTTTGTCTTTCAGGAGGCTGACACGTCTGAAGAGTCCTGGTCAGATATTCTATGGAATGCCTCACCATTTTTCTTAGCCTGATTTCTAAAAAATAATTTATTTATTTGAACGTTAGATTGCACTCATAGGGAGGGAAGGTGTGTGTGTGTGTGTGTGAGAGAGAGAGAGAGAGAGATTGGTTTTCCATCTGCTGGCTCATTCTCCAGATGACAATGGTTAAAGCTGGGCTGGGCTGAAACTGGGAACCAGGAGTTTCTTCGGTGTCCCTGATGTGGGTGGCCAAATACTTGTGCCATCTTCCACTACTTTCCCAGGGGCATTAACAAGAAGCTGGGTAGGAAGCAGGACAAACAGAACAAAAATTTGCACTGAATGGGCATGCTAGTGTCACACATGGTAGCTTAATGTGTGGCACCGCAATACTGGCTCCAAGTCTGATTTTCTTATAAATAACTGGGGCCTTTGAATGAGTGAGAGGTGATGTATCCTTCTCAATGCAGCTTGTCAGAGCAGACGTGGTGTCAACATGACCTACTCCTTGTAATGAAAACCCAGCTACGTGGCTAAGTGGTGTCAGGTAAGACAGCCTGCCATCAAGTTGTTATCTTTTTTCTCCACTGTAATTACTGGGCAATGGGCAGGAGATCCTTGAGATGGAACAAGTGTTGTTTTCCCCTAAAAACATCAGCTGATTATTATGGGAGTCTGGTAACATTTCTCATTCCTTCTATATTCATTAATTGGAACTCCCCTCTAAGGAAAAGCTGTGCCTTCTCTCCAGCTTAGATATTCAGCTATTTCTTTATATTACTATAGACTCACCTTATTCTACTTTCTGACGCTACAATGGAATACCTGAGAGTGTGTGGCTTGTGAAGAGAAGGAGTTGATTAGGATCACGATCCTGGAGACTGGGAACTCTGAGGCGTACCAAGAGCAAGCTTGGGTTGCTCTCTGCTCTAAAGCAAGTACTTGAGCATCAAGAGCTGATGCAAGAAAGTCAAGTTCATTCAAGATGCTGGCAATCTTGAGAGATGAAAGGTATCATCGTCAGCAAGGTCATCTCAGATTCTCAGGCCAGTAGGAGAGCATTGGAAGGGAACAGAAATGAGAGGTATAGGGGGAGTGGGAGTAAGTGGACAGAGGGCAGGCCCAGCTTCACACTGCCGTGCATCCAGGCAAGAAGGGGCTGATTGGAATCACAGGGGTGACCCACATCTGCATCATCCAATTCTCTGGTCATGCTGATTGAGTGGGCTAGATTACTTTGCAACTGTAGCCCTTCTTCTCAAGACCAGTTCCTACAATTCTCTGCAATAAGAGGAGTGACTTATCTACTAAATTAAACATGGGTCTGATTAGTTGCACAGTCACATTTAGTGTTTGTTAGCAGAGTGGAGTCACGCTCCACTGTTAACATAGACATAGCAGTAGCTTCGGGCCAAGGCTTTTGCACAGCATCATGATATGAAAGATTAGTGGGTGAGCAGGAGCTTTAGAGAAGATAAACACAGGGACAACCTGTTCTCGAGGTAGCTAATCCACCCCATGTAAACGAGAATTCACTGCTTCTGCAAGAAGTAACCCAGTCCCATGAGAGTGGAATTAATCCTTCATGCCCCAACATGTGGAAGATGCTATTACTTTTCAGTATCATCAAATTGAGAATCATATTCCAACACGAATTACAGAGAAGATAAGTCATTGTCAAACCAAAGTGGAACTCAGTGTTAGTTTGTTCTAGGAGTTATGATTCATCACTAGTTTTAATTTGTATTTCCTCATTACTAATGAGTGATACTGGGCGTATTTTCATGTACTTCTTGACCACTTGAATTTTTTTTTTCTAAAACTTGGAGCTATTTTTATTTTAGAAGCAGAGACAGAGAAATTTCCCCATCTTAGCTCACTCTATAAATGCCTGCAATAGTCAGGGCTGGGCCAGGCCAAAGCCAGGAGCCAGGAACTGCATTTAGGTGTTTCGTGTGAGTAGCAGAGACACAAGTCCTTGAGCTGCTGCCTGTTGCCTTTCAGGATGCACATCAACAATACACAGGATCAGCACCCAGGATAGGACTATCCGAGGCACTCCAACTGGGATGCAGGCTTTGCTTGTGGCTACTTGGTCTACAACACAACACCCACCTGTGTCCGGTTTATGTCTCCGTAATTGGACTACTTCTAAAATATATTATGGATAGAGTCACATAGTCTATAGCTTTAAAATACCACTTGCAAAATTACTTTTATCAGTTAAGAGGATAAATATATATCTTGCATATAGTCTTAACAATGATATTTTATACAAAAATTTTATGAGTAAACATATATGCATTTATATTTAATATTTTTATATCAAAGGCAGATTTTTACAGAAAAAGAAGCAGATACAGAGAGAGAGGTTTTCCATCCCCTGGTTCATTTCCAAATGGCTGCAACTGCGTCAATCTGAAGCAAGAAGAAATGTTAATTACCTTGATGTGCACAATGCTGTACACATATATTTAAATATTATACTCTTCTTTAATAAATATACACAATTCTTTACTTTTTGAAGAGATTTATTGGGTTCAGTGGGGGTGGCCTAGTGGCAAAATCCTTCCCTTGTAACTGTCAGGATCCTATCGGTATCCATTCATGTCCTGGCTGTTTCACTTCCCATCCAGCTCCCTGCTTGTGGCCTGGGAAAGCAGCAAAGGATGGCCCAAAGGCTTGGGATCCTGCACCCATGCAGGAGACCTGGAAGAAGCTCCTGGCTCCAGCCATTTGTGGTCACTTAGGGAATGACCCAGTGGACTGAAGATCTTCCTCTCTGTCTCTCCTTCTCTCTATAAATTTGATCTTCCTTTCTAATAAAAATAAATAAAAAGAGATTTATTTGAAAGGCAGAGTTACAAAGAACAAGAAAAGGAAAGACCAGCAGAAGAGAAAAAGAAAGTTCTTCCATCCACTTGTTAACTCCCCACAGTAGGTGGATTGACCCAGGCCATAGCCAGGAGCCAGGGACAAGAAGCTTCATCTGGGTGTTTCCATGTAAGTGCAGAGGCCCAAGTACCTGGAGCATTCTCTGTCACTTTCCGAGACTGATTACCAGGGAACTGAATTGAAAGTGGAGTATTCAGGACTTGAACGGGTTACCCTTATGGGAAACTGATATTGAAGTCAGAGGTGGCCTAACATTCTGTACAACACTGGTCCCAATAATACAATTAGTGCTAATAAAAATTTTAATATATAAAGTGATAGAAATGCTAACAAACTTGATTTGACCATTGAATTATCACACTGTACTCCATAAACACATACAGTGAAAGTCATACAACAAAAAGAAAAATACCAGCATTTATGGCCCTCCCCTCATGACCAATGACCTCAGCTCCATGGTGGCATTCAGAGCCGCAGCTGACCGTGGGCTCACCTCCCTCTGCAGAGCTAGCTAGTTCCACGAGTCTTCTGACCGTTCCCTGGCCATGCTACCACCCGTCCTGCCCACGCTGTGTTCCTTTCCGTGCCTGGAGAACACCTGCTGACTTATCTGCACCCAGACGTCACTTTCTGTGTGTTAGCCTTTTCTCTCCTTGACCAAGTTCAAGTTCTCCTCCTAGGGTACCTTACGTTTTAGTCCCTGATGTATTGGCCTACAACATGAGTGTCTTCTTCATCAAACTATGACACACAGGTTCCTCCATGCTCCCCACGCCCACCCCCACCCCCGATCCTTGTGTCTTGGTACCTGGCACTGAGTAGGTGCCCCTTCAGTGTGATGTGCAAATGAGGAAAGCAGTGACGGAGACAGGGGCTTGTTACGTCAGGGTGAACAACTGTGGGGGCGGCATTAAAACCAAAAAGAAGCAACTGATATGCCAGTTAACACTTTCAAGGGTGTTATAAAAATGCTATTGTACAGTTTGCATTTTTATTGAGGTAAAATTGATGACAGTGAAAAACGCACAGATCCTGAGTATCCAGCTAGGTGTTTTATAAATTCCCTTGCCCATGTGCCCAGCAGCCCAGTTTCAATCCATAGAAAGTGCACCAGTCCCAAAACCACCTTCAGCCTCCTGGGAAATCACATCTGGTCTCTGTCACCATCGATTAGCTTTCCATAACTTTCGGTTTCAAGTTAATACATTCCATAGTGTAGCTTGGGCTGTGATCTGGTGGCTCCACTAGTGTGGTCCAAGGTACTTGGAGGAAATGACTGTGGCCTGGTTGGCTTTGGCAACAATCCAGGTCCAGAAGCCTAGAAGCAGAAGCAGCTTAGAGGGGTTAAGTCACTAAACTGAATGATTCATCTGCAGCCAGGCAGGGCCAGGGCAGTGCTAAGCAATGAGCAGGTGGCACTAGTGGCCTGCAGTGGCCTGCAGTCAGGCTGGGTCACCAGCAGACCCAGGGCTGGCACATGGCTTCTCTCTCTGAGGTCTGGTTTTGCAAGCTCTGCAACAAGCACTGCTCAGAGCCTGCATCCCAGCAGGATCTGGAGCAGGTCCTCCCTGCTGCCACTGGCCACCTATCCTGGCAACCCACACCTGCCCTCCCTGTGAGCTGCCTGCCTGGAGCAGTGAAGCCTGAGATCTGGGGTTGGCTGCAGTCTAATTCTCTACCCACTACCCTCACAGCACAGCCCACCACTTCCTCTCTCTCCACATTCTGGGTCTCATGCAGAAACTGAGACCTTGCAGCCCTCTCCTCTGTGCAAGTCCACAGAAATCCCAGGCATGAAGATGACATCGGAGGGCCCTAAGGGAGCTCCCAGACAGAGGGGCTCTGGGAGACAGGGCGCCTCTCTCCTCGCAGCGAGGCACGAACACACGCCCACAGAGGCCAGCTCCCACGCGGCTTAGATACTTTTATTTAACAGGTCAGTCAGAGCGCATCCTCCTTTTTTTGGTCTGGGCAAACAAACCAAAGAGGAGCATGGCCTAGGCTGCGGTGGAGCTGGGCCGGGCAGTCCTGGGGAAGGCAGCCCCAGGCCCCCCGGTTATCCAGGACGGGGTTGCCTCTGCCTTCTGCAGTGCTCAGGGACTCGAGGCTCCAGTCAGCTCCACGACCACAGGAGGACTCTGGTCTCTGGACTCGCTCATGGCTGCACTCAGCATACTTGCGACTCCACGGTAACCAGGAGGGCGTGAACCCAGGCTGGAGTCGTGGGGGCGGTAGAGCTCTACGTCGAAGCGATTTCTTAGGCATGAAGAGTTTTTCTAGAAAACAAAGAATGGAGTGTTTCAGTCTTTCCAGTCCCCAGCACTCCCCAACCCCTGCCATCACCCTCCACCACCACCCCATCCCACCCTACCCTGCCCTTACTTGGGCTCCTTCTCACCCTCACCACTCTCCTCCCTGCATACTCAGCCTTCCTGGGACTATCTGTGTGTCCTATCCTTGGACCCTCTTCTGGCTTCTCACCCCCACAGTGACTGTTCGCTCTACCCCAAGTCCCTCTTCACTTCTGATGATCTCTTTCTACACCTTATGCACTCACGCAAGAGAGGACGAGCCCCGTGGAGAGAATCACAGCCATCGCCACGGAGGCCAGGGTGATGAGGGCTACTGCCCACGGCCCCAGGTGTCCTGAAGTGGTGGCGTTTGTGCTGGTGACGTTGGAAGTTGGAGCTGATCCTGTCACAGTGCTTCCAGGTGTGGTGGTTTCTGGGGGAACGGTTGTGGAGACCCCGCTGGAAGTTGAGGTGGTCTGGGTGGCTGTCATGGTGCTCCTGGAAGTTGAGGTTGGTATAGACGAGACAGTTGTAGAGACCTTACTGGAAGTTGAGGTGGACTGGGTGGCTGTCGTGGTGCTGCTGGAAGTTGAGGTTGGTGTAGACGGGACAGTTGTAGAGACCTTACTGGAAGTTGCGGTGGACAAGGTGGTTGTGGTGACGCCACTGGAAGTCGAGGCTGATGTGGATGTGACAGCTGTGGTGTTACCATTGGAAGTTATAGCTGATTAGGAAAGGATGGCTGGTTAGTTCCATTGGAAATTTGGTTTGGTTCTGTCATTACTTCTATTGCTAATGGTAATAATTGATATCATTCAGTGTTCACTGTGTTCCAGGCACTGTGCTAAGTGCTATACATGGGTTGGCTCTTTAAATCCTCACAAGGCCAGGGCTATTGTTGCCCGTATTTTATACACATCAAAATTGAGGTTTGAGGGCCTGGAGGCGTGGGCTAGCCTAGTGAGTAAAGTCCTCGCCTTGAACGCTCCAGGATCCCATGAGGGCACCAGTTCTAATCCTGGCAGCCCCACTTCCCATCCAGCTCCCTGCTTGTGGCCTGGGAAAGCAGTAGAGGACGGCTCAAAGCTTTGGGACCCTGCACCCGTGTGGGAGACCCGGAAGAAGTTCCTGGTTCCCAGCTTCGGATGGGCACAGTACCAGCCGTTGCACTCACTTGGGGAGTGAATCATCAGACGAAAGATCTTCCTCTCTGTGTCTCCTACTTTCTGTATATCTGACTTTCCAATAAAAATAAATAAATCTTCAAAATTGAGGTTTGAATAAATAAGCAACTGTCCCAGCTCAGTGAGTGGACGATAGAGCAAGGACTCAGTTTGTCATCTCAGCCAGCCAGAACCCATGCACTCCCCCAGCCCATGGTCAGGAGTCATGCAGGTTGGGGAGATGCTATTTCTGCTCCAAGTATTCGTGGAACTCTCCAGATAAATAATGTGGCAAAGAAAGCATCCATGTATATACATCTAGTTATTCTCCAAATGGTATTGTGTATTGTTTTAATTTAAACATTTTTTTGAAAGAGCAAGCACCCAATCCTTGTTCACTCCTCAAATGACCACAAATGGCCAGTACTGGGCAGGGCCAATGGCAGGATTCTGGGGATCAATCCAGATCTCCCATGTGAATGGCAGAAATCCAATCAGTCCAGGCATTGCTTCCCACCTAGTAGGGAACTGGAGTCAGAGCTGGAGTTGGACTCACACCTAGGCACTCTCCTGTGTGGATACAAGTGTCCCCAAGTGGCATCTTAGTTACTGCACCAAACACCCACCCAGGTAGTGGACCTTCTTCCAGGAGAGAGAGCAGCCAGGGGGCACTGGCAAAGAACAATAATATGCAAGTAATTCTCATGCGCCAGTAATTAGAGAGCCACCACTCTAGCTTTGGCATATGATCCAACAAAAACCATACAGCTTTAGCTTGAACAAGTAAGACCTTCCAGCATATGGCGAAGAGGCTCCTCCGCCTTGAGCTGGTCAGTTAGAGCTGAGGTGAGAACCTGGGCTGCTTCCTTTCTAGTTCATGCCTGTCTCTCTACTCTCCCTGATTTTCCATCCCAATAACCACCAAACCCTTGGCCTCCAGGTGCTTAGCCACCCTCACTTTATCAATGGTTCTGTCTCCCCTTGGAACACAGGGGTTCTGTCCCGTTACCTCTGCCTGTGCTGCCTGGACTAACATAAGGATTACAAATTTTGATTCACAGAAAAAAAAAAATCTTGAAAGCCTCATGCTGATGCCTCAGATTACAGTTAGGGTGAGCAGGGAGAGAAACCGAGCAAGAAGTTGAGGTAAGAAGCCAGAGTGTGGAGAAGGGATAGATTGTTTTGTGTTGTTGAAGGGGCATAGACTAAATGAGTCAAAGCTCTGATGGGAGTGGGAGACAGGCGTTATGGTGTAGTGGACTGAGCCACTACCTCTGACACAGGGATTCCACACAGGCGCCAGTTCAAGCTTCAATTGCAGTCCAGCTCCCTCCTAAAGCACCTGGGAAAAGCAGCAGATGATGGCCCAAACCCTTGGGCCCCTGCACTCATATTGGAGACTCAGATAAAGCTCCAGGCTCCTGGCTATCATCTAGCTTAGGACATTTGGAGAGCAAACCAGTAGATGGAAGATTCTCTCTCTCTCTCTAACTCTGCCTTTCAAGTAAACAAATCTATTTGTTTAAAAAAGAGAAGAAAATAAGTACAAATGCCAAATGCCATGATGGAGCAAGTTCTAGAGAGAACAAAGCTGTGTGAGCGTGGGACAGCAGCTTCATGAAGTGTTCATGTACAGACTAAGGGCTCACTGCCAGAGACATTAGAAATAGATCTGGGACCTGGCACGGTAGTGTAGTGGTTAAAGTCCTCACCTTGCATGCACCAGAATCCCATATGGGCGCTAGTTCTAATCCCTGCAGCCCCGCTTCCCATCCAGCTCCCTGCTTGTCGCCTGGGAAAGCAGTAGAGGATGGGCCAGAACATTGGGTCCCTGCACCTGCATGGGAGACCCAGAAGAGTTCCTGGCTCCTGGCTTCGGATTGGCTCAGTTCCAGCCGTTTGCGGCCACTTGAGGAGTGAATCATCAGACGGAAGACTTTCCTCTCTGTCTCTCCTCCTCTCTGTATATCTGCTTTTCCAATAAAAATAAATAAATCTTTTTTTTAAAAAAATGGATCTGACCTCCTGCAGGTGGTAAAACACTTCCAACCATGATACGCCTATATCTGGGGTTGCCAGCATTTTCCCTCCAAACTCTACTCCTTGCATTCTTAAGAAGATCACTCACCATTTCCTAAAAGTAGAAGGAGCTGAAACAAATAGAATGCAGGTAAAATGTCTTTTCTCCTCATCTTGAGCCAGTCTGCGTGCAGAGAGCTGAAAGGGAGGGTCTTGAGTCCCAAGAGTGATGAAGACCTAGAAGACAAAGCACCACGGGAGGTTCTTGAGAGCAGTTCCCAGGTGGAGATGGGCAAGCTGGAACACCAGGAGCGTGGGTCTCCAAGGAGGATGTCTTCAGCCTGCCAGAGGGTGTAGACAAAGGTGTCTGGGGATGCAGGCTGGGTATCTGTTCCCTCTAGGTTCCCTACAGGGAATGTCACTTCTTTCTGTTCTCTTTTAAAGTAGACCTGAATAGCATCATCAGGGCTTGGCAGGGGCTGGCTGTACAGCCTGTTGTTCCTGCAGCTGTGAGCTGTGCAGAATACCCAAGTTCAAAGGAGGGGCCAGAGGCCAAGAGGATCATGAGGATGGAGCATGAGTTGGTCCCTTAGGTGGGGCCTGCAGAGGAACAGGAAGTAGGGTGGTTCAAGGGATCAGAGCTGTCAGTGCAAATGGGACCCACCCTCTGAGGAACTAAAAACTTGGCCTAGTTTGGCACCAGGATTCCTGAATAAAAAGGTCTCAAGTGCCTGGGAGGTTGAACAGAAAGCAGGAGTGCAAGGAGGAAACCACAGTGGGCAGAGCTTCAAGGGCTGGATGTGGAAAGTGAAGGGGAACCGGAGCCTGGCCCTCTGGGTGTGAATGAGTCAGAGGTTCACAAAACGGAACTTGAATGGGTAGATGGCGAGAACTGGATTGGATTCTGCAGCTTCCAGGGCTTGGGAGCTGAGAATGACCCAAATGAGCCACTGAGCCAGCCAAGGAAGATTTCTCCTTTTCTCTCTAACTCTTACTTTTAAATAAATAAATAAATAAATAAATATTTCGGGAAAAAATGATATCTAAGTGAAAGAGTATTCAGGAGAAAATACAGGTGGCAGTAAGCTAACCAGCAGAGATGATGGGGGGTTCTTCCCATGGCTATTTGGTGAGTACTTATTCTGTGCTGGACATTGTGCGCCTTGGAACAAGATTGACAAATCTCTATTCTTTTGGAGCTGACATTCTAAGACCTGAAAGAACCATGTGCAGTTCCACCTACTGCCACCATGTTGGTAGGCAGAGTTCAAGTAAGTCTGCTCAGAGGTGGGTGGGTGACTGACTCTCCCAACCACAAAGCTGTGGCTGGGAGAATCTGTGCCATGCAAGGCTTCCTGCTGGGAATCCTAGCTCCCTGTCCACCGCTGTCAATATATAGGTGAATCCTGGGCTTGTGGACAGCCAGAGTGACAATGGAGCTGGGCTTCGCCCTTTGGCCGTTTGGTGGCAAGCTCTGGAGTCCTGGGGGTCTGGAATTACTGTCTAGGGACATCCGTGGATAAGGCCACTGTAGGTAAAGAATAGATCCTGAGGGACACTCAATGACAGGGCCACAGTACTTGCAGGTTAGCGAGGGAATTGAGACATGGTGGTTTAGAGGGGAGAGATTGCAAGATATCTTTATGGCTCAGACTTATGCACCAGCCCACATGGGAATCCAGAGTTTGGCTTGTTAGCATGGAACATTGCTGACCACCACACACACCTGCCCACAGGAAAGCTAAGGCTGGGGGCCTGTCTAGAGGATTAGATCCCAGTACCTGATTAAATGTCAGAACAGACAGTTCATATCAGGCAGGGCCTTGTCACTAATCAGCATGCAAGAAAACCAGGTCCAAGGTAGATTCTGTAGGGGATGTGGGGGCCCAACCCTGTGGAAATGCAAGTCCTGCTGATTAACTCAAGAGTTGGGATCGTGATGGGCTGAGCTAGATGTGACCATGGAACCTACCAACACTGACAGGTACAGGGCCCAAGAATAGTTTGGGCAGGTCCAGGCTGCAGCACCTGCATATGCATCCTGAAACAGAGTGTGGGGTGGGCTGGGTCACAACATTCACCAGCTCATACAAGGCCAAGTGGAGTGGCAGGCTATGCCAGGCAAGGGCCTAGCACCTGCTGGCATGTGTGACATCTTGGTCTTGGAGTGGGCCTAATGGGGTAACTTAGAAAACTCCCCTAGTAGGTCATAGCTCTGGCTGGTGAGCACATGGTCCAGGCCTGGGAATTGGACCAGCTGGGCAAGGTAGCTCCAACTGATGGCAAATGTGGGGGTTGATTTTGAAAGGGGGAAGGCCAGACAGGGTCAAGCAAGCCTTAGCTCACCATCAAGGGCAAAAACCAGGCTGGAGCACAGGTCATGCTGAACTAAGCTGTCACACCTACCAGTTTGTATGCGCCAAGGATGGGAGCAGACTGAGAAGGGTCAGGTTCCAGCACTCGCTAGTGAGAGTTGGGACTGGGGGCAGGCTGCGTCAGGCCAGGCTGTAGTATCCACAGACAAAGGCCAAAACAGGGTAGGGACTGTGCCAAACTGGGTCAGAGCAACCACTGGCATGTGCAAGATCTATGGCTGGAAGCAGGCCTGGTTGGGGAGCAAAGGGGAAGCCCTGGCTGGATTGTGATTCCCATTGGTGAGTGCAAAGGTCAGAGTGGGGGCTGCTGTCTAGTCTTGGCATGACTGCAGTGTTCCTTGGTGCAAGTGTGGGCTGGGTCTGGGGTGAGCCAGAATGGGCTAGACCCTAGCACCCACCGGTGCTTGTGAGAACCAAGATAGGTATAGGATAGGCTAGGCTAGGTTTCTGCCCCTGCTGAGCCATGTGTGATCTGTGTCTGGGGGTAAATCAGGCTTGGCTGGGCTGAAACACCCAACAGTAAAAATGGGTGTTGTTCCTGCTGAGACAGGAGGTGGACTACGTATGGTTGCCACTGGACCCACTGATGTGCACGAGATCTGACATTGGGAAGGGTTCTGATGGAGGAGCTTGGGCAGCTCCTCTGTCGGGACATAGTCCCTGCAGGTGAGCGCAAGAACCATGATAGGGAGCAACCCAGACAAGGCCAGGGAATGGTACCCAGCGGCAAACATTTGGCTCAGGTCAGGGACAAATCAGGCAAGGCTAATTCATATCACCCACTGGCAAATCCAAGCACCAGAATAGAGTGTGGGTCAGGCCGGGTTGGGTCACAACACAAGCTAGTTCACTTGAGGTCCAGACTAGGGGCCCACCAGCCCGAGTTGGATTTGGGGGTGGGCTGGGTCCAACCAGGCTTTAGCACCCACTGGCAAATGCCAAGGCAAGGTGGACCATACAAGCCTAGTGGGCCATAGCACCCAACCAACACACATGAGACCTGAGGGTTAGGGGGCGAAGCCAGTAGGGGGAATGTAGAGGGTTCCCTTGCTGGACCATCACGCCTACTGGTGAACATGAGAGTTAGGTTGGGGGGCAGACCAGGCTGGGCAGGGCTACAATACCTGTTGGCCTCATGTGGGTTAGATCAGGGGAAAGTCAGGCTGGATTGACTGTTCATACTGGTGCATGCATAAACTAGAGTGAGTGGGGTTAGTTGGGCTTTGCTGCAGCATCAGCTGACATATGCTGGCACAGTTAAACTGCAGAACCACTTGGAGAGTACATCATCCGGGAGTGGCCCAGTAAGGAAACTGTGGGCACTTCCCTCTTGGGTTGCCACTGTGACTGGTGAGCATGAGAACGAGGACTGGGGCAGGCATGACTAGACAGAGAGTGGCACCTGCAAGCATGTGTGTGGGCTGGATAGTGGAGCTGGTGGGTTGAACTAGGCTTCCACCCATTGACATGTACGTGAGCTGAATGGGATGTGGGATAGACAGGACCAAACTGCTATACATACTGGCATGCATGGGACTAGGGCAGAGGGCTGGCCTGGTGGAGGTTATTGTGGGTCACTCTGACTAGACTACAGCTCCAACTAGTGTTCATGAGGGCCGATTGTGTGGTGAGCAGAATTGGACTGGACTGACACACTCATTGGTTAGTGTAAAAGACAGGGCTGGAGACAGAACTGACCCAGCAATTGCAACAACCAATATTTGCATAAACTGATTGGGGTGATAGACTGTGCCAGACCCTGTATTGGCAAGCACACACAAGAATCAGGTTTGGGATTACCTCAGGTGAAGTTTCTATGGCAATTCTCCTCAGCTGAATTGCTGAACTTGAAATTCCAACCATGGAGAGAATTGTAGGTTCCATGGTCTGACTGTAGAGTGCATGTGTCAGAGCTCAGCCTCCTCAGAGGCTTAGACCAAGCAATGGACAGCATATCCAGATGCACATGGTTGATATGGCAGTACATTGGAGACTGCAGAGGACACCTGGTACCACAACAGAGGATGGAGGACAGAACAAATCGATCAACTACCCCAGTCAAGTATTGACTGAATAACTGCACAAATGGAGACTCTAAGGTGAATTATGTTAACCAGTGGATTCTGGAGAGAATTCATAGTGCTCTGAGTGGTGAGATTGGCTGTAATTTGGAACTGTTGAACTATTGAAACCTCATGAGCAGGAACCTTGGGGCATGCCTCACATCAGGTTCTTGGGGTGGTATCGGGTGGCTGCCCTCCATCCAAGGGTCTGGAGGCATTTGGGAGGCTGGGTGTAGCTTCTCTCCTTGTCTCCTCTCTTCCCCCAGATATAGGAAGGAAGAAAAGAGAATGTGGAAATGGTGAGCTCAACCATTTTCCTTTTCACCCTAATCAACTATATAAAAATCATAAAAAATAATTAATAATTTTTAAAAAAGAAAAAATCATGTGCTCCTGAAGCTAGCAGGGAATGGGCTAAGGTAGAAATAAGGTGTGGAGTGTCAAGGGGCAGAAATCAAGATCCTAGAATGGGTTTGGCTTTGTGGTGCACCTGGTTAAGCTACTGCCTGTGATGCCAGCATGCTATATGAGTGCTGGTTTAAGTCTCATCTGCTCCACCTCTGATTCAGCTTCCTGCTGAATGTGCCTGGTAAAGCAGCAGAAGGTGGCCCAAGTGCTTGTGTTCCTGAACTCAATGTGGGAGAACTGGACAGAATTCAAAATCCTGGTCCAGTCGAACCCAGGGCATTTGTGGAGTGGACCATTAAATGGATGATCTCTCTGTCTCTCCTATTCCCTTTGTAAGTCTAGTTTTCAAATGAATACATAGATCTTTAAAAACATTCTGGATGGTTAAGCACAATGGCACATCAAGCTAATCCTCCACCTTCAGCACCAGAATCCCATACAGGCACCAGTTTGTGTCCACTTCCAATCCAGCTCTCTGCTTAGGCCCTAGAAAAGCAGCAGAGGATGGCCCAAGTCTTTAGAGATCCTGAATCCATATGGGAGGCCTGAAAGAGGCTCCTGGCTCCCAGCTTCAGATCAGCTCAGCTGTAGTCATTCTGGCCATTTGGTGAGTAAACCAAAAAATGGAGGATCTCTCTGTTTCTCTCTGTTTTCCTCTCTGTAAAATCTGACTTTCAAAATAAATAAATGATACTACTACTACCACCACTACTACTAAAAACATTCTGGAATTCCCTGGGTTAGGGGCTGGAAGTTGAACTGCCCTATATCTGTGAGAAGAAATCCCAGGTGGGGAGTGGATGGGCATAGTGATCAATAACTACTAGACCTTAGTTTCCTGCTCTCAGGATAAAAACTCTGGCAGCTCTTCCAAGTAGGATGATACATTTTTTTTTCTTCTCTGAAACCAACTAAAGCCAGAAAGCATGTGCCAGCTTGCTCATGTATGAGTATCAGCTCTTTTTTCTGAGTAGCAAGTTTCTCACCTGCTTAGTAGGGATTAGGATCTGAACTCGAGGTGGTTGGGAGGGCGAAGCGAGGGTGTATATGAAGGCTCCTGGCACAGTGCTTGACACACAGAAGTCACTCAGACCAAACGGCAATGGAAGAGCAGACACGAAGTAAAAAGAGAAAAGAAGAAAGTAGGGAAGAAAGTATTTCACCTGGAGAGCATGTACATTAACAAGTGATGTCTTAGAGTGTCTTTATTTCTTTCATTGTCCAATTACTTTGTTGCTATAGTGTGAATGTGTTTTTCAGATTGTATGGGCTAGAAACATAATTCCCAAAGCCACAGCCTTGGGAGGTGGGGATTGAGGGGAAATGCTGAAGTAATGAATGACAGCAGCCTTGCCATCAAGAGGGTTTGTGGGAGTGAGTGGGTTTGCTCCTTCTTTGGTTTTGTTTTGATTGCTTTTCTGTGAGGACTCAGCATGACATTTCGCTGCTCTCACCTTGATCTGGAACTTTGTCAGAATTGATAATTGTGAGAAATAGATTTCTGTTCTTTGTACATCATCTAGCCTGTGATGTTCTGCTGAAGACAGACAAAACAGACTCAGGCATCCTGTCATATCTGCAATTGAAACAGAAGGAGAGAGGAAGACTCTTTCCAAAGATGATGTCAACCCTGGAGGTCCAGAGATAGACCTGGGAGAAGGGAGGAAGGGAAAGCAAAGGGCAGTCATCATGTCTATCCCTGCCCCATCAAGTGCCAGACACCTGCTGGATTCCTGAAGTCCTGTCACAGTGAGTGTCCTGGGGCTGCAACTAACTGAGATCATTTCCAAGCTTAATGTTGTGGGGCTTTTTCCAGAGCCACTCTCCTCTTGTCCTTGTCCTATTGATCAGAAGCTTCCCTTGATTCTGTTCCTACCCTGGGTCATGACCTATGGCCATTCCCTGGGAACATTCTGATCATTCACTCTGACTCACTTCCCCTGCATCACTTTTATTCCCGCCCCCCACCTTCTTCTCCCATAAAATTCTCTTCCTCAAATGATGTCTTTAGTAGCTCACATCAAGGCACCTCCCTCCATCTGCTCCTCTGTGGCCTTCCTTGTGGTCATCATTGATGTGACCTCTTCGCAGTGCCCAGGCTCGTGGCCTCAACCACAGCTTCCTCAGTGAGCACCTTCACGACTCACACTGTGATCGCCTTCAGAATGTGGCTTAATCACAGTTTATATTATAACTATGCACAGTTGAGTCTGCAGGACCACAGACCCAGGTCCAGGCAACAGGTGTAGTAAGTGTCAGTGTTTCTCAGGGGCAGAAGTTATTCTGCCAAAAGAGAAGAATGACGACAATGTAAGAGACGAACCTTTCCATTTCACAACCTTTGGCACAGACTTTCACTTTTTAGGAGACCCCACTTTTAGAAATCTCTAATACCCCTTGCTTTCTCTGTGCCTCTTTGCATGTCCTTGTTGTGTTATTGCTTATGTCTCTCTCAGAAAACAGCAAAACAAGCAAAAATCACATAAGGGCCCAACATGATGGCTCAATAGCTAAATCCTCACCTTGCATGCATCAGGATCTCGTAGGAATGCCAGTTCCTGTCCTGACTGCTCCATTTCCCATCCAGCTCCCTGTTGTAGCCTGGGAAAGCAGTAGAGAATGGCCCAAAGCTTTGGAATCCTGCACCCATGTGGAAGGCCTGGAAGCGCCTGGCTTCAGATCGGCTCAGCTCCGGCCATTGTGGATGTTTAATGAGTAAACCGCAGAAGAAATAGCTCTGTCTCTTCTTTTCACCACAAATCTGATCTGCCTTTCCAATTGGTAAATGAATCCTTTTTAAAAAGCAAATATAAAAACAGACCTGTATATTCTGCTTACTATTCTGTTCTAATACCACACAGTGGAACTTGCTAAGCAAAAACTAAATCAACATTCCAGCGTTGAAGGGATGGACTCTCAAAGAATGGGAGTTAGTCATTCTACAGCTATAGAACTGTGTGTTTGTGAGATTACGAATAAAGCTCTGGATGAGCCAGAGTTTTAAAATTGTTGTATAACCTTGCAGTTATGAGCATGGATTCTGAATTTGCTTTTTTTAAAATCCTAGATAGAGTTCTAATTCTTTAGACTTTTGCACTAATGTTAGACTGAGTTAATACTTTTGAAACCAGTGTGGGTGGAACACTTGCATAATGAGTGAATTTTAGGGATCCAATGTCAGAATGCTGTGATTTTAAGTTGGGTTGGCTCTCAAAACTCATACAGACATTTAAGACCAAGAGCCCTAAGAACTAAGAGGGTGGAAATGTAGTCCAACTATGGTGTCAGGGGGTGGATGTGGTGGTAGTCCTGTGAGCCCTGGGGTGTGTTATTGGAGGATAATTCTCACGGGGGAAGCCTATGATTTGATCTGATCCCTTTTCTTCCTGGTTTGCCATGTGGACCTTCCTCCACATGTGTCTATCATTGTCTAACGCCTCTGTCATGGAGGTGAGCACAGTGGAGCTGCCCCATCTCAGATCATGGATTTTCAAAACTGTGTTAGATAAAACTCCCTTCAAAACTCAACCACTGCAGATATTCTTTTATACTGATGAAAAGCTATCAATGTAAATTCTAACTCTGCCCATGACTAAGTGACTTAATCTCTCTGTATCTTCAGGAGGTTTTTTTTTTTTTAAGAGTTTATTTTTATTTGAAAGGCAGAGTTACAGAGAAAAAAGGAGGGAGGGTGGGAGGGAGGGAGGAGGAAAGGAAGGAGGGTGGAAGAAAGGAAGAGAGAGAGAGAGAGAAAGAGATACATTGGTTCACTCTCCAAATGGTTGGAGTTAGGCTGATCTGAAGCCAGGATCCAGGATCCTCTTCTGGATCTCCCATAGGGTGCAAGAGCCCATACACTTGTGCCATCCTCTGCTGCATTAGAAGGGAGCTTGATTAGAAGTAGAGCAGCTGTCTACGGCCATACCACCCTGAATGTGCCTGATCTCGACTGATCTCGGAAGCTAAGCAGGGTCAGGCCTGGTTAGTACTTGGATGGGAGAAGTGAAGCAGCTTGGACTCTATTGGGCCCTCTATGGGGTGCCAGCCACTGCAGGTGAAAGTTTAGCTTGTTGCACCCCTGCAAGCCCTGTCTATGGATTTCTTACATGTGAAATGAAGATAGTAACAATACTTTTCCTTATTGAATTGATGTTGGGTGGATAAAATGAAACAACATGTATAAAAATATACTCAGTATTTATCACAAAATATGTAATTAATATTGACTATTATTGTTAGTGCTGTTGCCTGTTGGTTTCTAGTAAATGGGTACCTGCATGTTTTGAAGGAAGCCTGTAGGTGAGCTCTGAGTATGATGCCATCCCATTGGACACCATCCAGGGCTTAAAAGCAAAGAAGCATCCAGAGAGTGGCCTTCAACATCTGCATCCTGCCGTCTCCCACACATGGAGGCACCTGCCCGCGACAAAAGATCAAAAATTAAAAATTCTGAACAAGAAGACAATACACGGGACTAGGAGAAGAAATGTGAGTAGGAACCTGAGTGCAGCACGCTGGCTGGGCCTGTGGGCCTGGGGTCGCGCTCTCAAGCCACATGAGAGGTGCTAGATGACTCTCATCACAGCAGGGCTCTGACACCCCATGCTGTGGATGCTGGTATATTCCTGCTTCTGTCCTCTCTGCCTTCAGCCCCCATTAATCTGCCTTGGTATTGCCTAAGGGCTCTGTGCCAGCCCCTGAAGTCTCCTACAAAGACCCAGTACTGTTCACCCTCAGAGGGATAAAAGCATCAGAGGGGTAAGGCTTGTGGTTTCAGAAGGCACGCTGTGAGGGCATGAGGATGCAGGCAAACCCCAGCAGGAAGTCAGGTGGATAACTAGGGTCCCCTCTTGCACTCCAGGGAGGCTCCCTGCGGTACTGGACTCTGTGAGGCTTTGAGTTTTGGGCCCCTTGTTCCCTGCCTTGTTCTTCTCTCAGGCCTCATGCCCTCTCTGCTTTTGTTTCCTTTCTCCATTTCTGTTATATTATCCTTTCTAGCTCTTCTTTTGCCCATATTATGTGCTACATGTTCTTGTCTGTGTTTTTATTTCAACCACATGACTTTGCATTGTTCTCATCATGGCATCCTTAAATGTTTCCATGCACAACTTAGCCCCCAGCATAGTAGGATTTCTAGTCCCCAGCAGCCCGCTCATGGACTGTCACAAATGCTGGGGCAAAATCCATGTCCTACTGATGGAACGCCTACAGCTGCCACCGAGGTGAGAGACAGGAGGAAGACTGTGAATGTATCCTTGGCTTTGCCCCAGTCCCCAATGTGCAGCTCACACTGTGTGCAGTGGAAGGTACCAGGGCTGCTTCGTGAGATGTTCCAGTCCCAGGAGCATAGCTGGTTCCCAGCACAGAGGTGGCAGACCATACTCTGAAACTGGTTGTGTCTTTAGAAACAGTGTTCACCTGTATTGCCATGAGACGGTGCCTCAGCCAGAGGAGACTGTTCATCCTCTAGGGCTGGTATTACCCAATGTGAAGGCCCCAGAGAGAGAGAGAGAGAGAGAGAGATGGATGATAAATGATAGAGGGTAGAGCTATCTTCTATCTACTAGTTCACTCCTCAGACAGCCACAAAGACCAGGTCTGGGCCAGGCTGAAGCCAGGAGCTTCTTTCAGGTCTTCCACATAGGTGGCAGGGACCCAAGCACATGGACCACCTTCTAGTATTTTTCCTAGGCCATAAGCCAGGAGTTGGATCAGAAGTGGAGTGGCACCAACAGGAATTGGTGCCATATAAGATGCCAGCACAGCAGGCAGTGGCTTTACGTGCAACACTGGCCCCTGGAGTGCTGGTTTCAGTAGTCATGGTACATGTACCTAGGCTACTGTTTCTTTCTCAGGTATAGATGATCCTCAGGCTGGTATGACATGATTTCTCTTCTGAGGATGATGGAGCCTGGGATAAGAGCAGAAGTGCCCACTCCAGTGGTAGTTGTGTCCTGTGCAGAGTGGCTGTGCTTGTTCCCACAGTGACAGTGTTTGGGACTTGGGTGATTGTGTCTGGATGATGCCTGTACCTATTTCAGTGGGGGCTGATTCTTGGAAAGAAGTGACAGCACCTGTTTTGGAAATGAAAGTGTCTGGGAGGATGCCATGAGGTTGGAAGTGTCAACCCACCAGTGGGTGTGCCCTGGGTGAAAGTTATGTTGCTTATTTGAGGTCTTTTGACCTTTTAAATGTAGGCATTTATGGCTATAAACTTGCATCTCAGTATTGCTTTTGCTGAATACCAAAAGTGTTGTTATTGTTACCCTTGATTTCACATTTCCCTAACTTCTTTTAAACTTATTCTTTAAAACTTGAAAACAATGGTCTCATTCACTTTCCCCTAATCCTCAAGTCTTCCCATCCTAACCAGTGGTCTACATGGGCGTGCATCCTTCTCAACTTTGTAAACATCATCAAAAACAAAATTTTAAATAAATAAATAAACTTTTTCATTGGCCCATTTCTGAACAATTCTTCTATCCACTCAAAACAGTTTTAAACATAAAGTCCAGGGGCTGGGTAAGCTGCTGCTTGTGATCCAGCATCCTATATTAGATCACCTGCATCAGTACAAGCTGCAGAGCTTGTAATCCAGCTCCCTGCAACTGAATCCAGGAAAACAGAATTTGATGGGCCCCTTCCATCTATGTGGGGGACTCAGATGGAGTTATGGCCTCCTGGCTTCTTCTGTGGCCATTTGGAACATGAATCAGTAGATGGAAGAACTCTCTCTCTCTCTCTCTCTCTCTCTGCCTTTTTGCCTTGCAAATAAATAAAAATCTCTTTAAAAAGATTTATTTAATTTTATTTGAAAGGCAGATTTACAGAGAGAAGGAGATACAGAGAAAAAGATCTTCTATCCACTGTTTCATTTCCTGAGTGGCTGTAATGGCCACAGCTGAGCCAATCCGAAGCCAGGAGCCAGGAACCTCTTCTGGGTCTTCCACATGGGGCAGGGTCCCAAGGCTTTGGGCTGTCCTCGACTGCTTTCCCAGGCCACAAGCAGGGAGCTGGATGGGAAGTGGAGTAACCAGCATACGAACCAGAGCCCATATAGGATCCTGGAGTATGCAAGATTTAGCCACTGAACCATCACGCCTGGCTCTTAAGAATCTTTTTAAAAAATTCATTAAAAAAAAAAAATAATAAGTGATCTTAACTCAAAGTTAAACAAATGATCCAATGTCCCCATAACCTAACTTTTAAACTTTATATTATCAATTTATTGCTGTGTGTCTCTTCACAAAGATGATATCACGCCATTAGCTTGGCACAGCCATGCTGAGAATAGTTATGCCAGAGAAACCAGAAAATGTTACTACACAGAAGAGCTTTTCCTACGTAGGGCAGGTTGTTAGAGCATATTCCATGACAGCACCGATAGGCGGCCAGCAGGTACATGTCCCACTCCCTCAGCTGGGCTTACTGCCTGTCTCCCTAACTGTAACCTCTACAGTGACTTCCTGAGCAGCGAGCACTGGTCACAGTTTACCTGGTGCCACCTGTGTGTGCAAGACAAATGTGGGTAGCACCATATTGCTTAACACAGGCACAGTGTTGGGAATGGTACTTCTGGAAAGAGCTTGAGATTGTCCTGGGGGTACATTTGGGATCAGGAAGGGGTGGGATGGAGAATAAAGCTAAATCCCCTGCTCCCAGACCTTCTAAAACTCTCCACTTGTTTCTGACAAAAATCTGCTGAGATTTCACCTTCAAGAAGCTGAACATCAAATGTCCCCCTTGCAGCCCCACTCTCCTGGAGCCGCCTGCCCTCTTCTCCCCCTTTCTTTTCTCTCTGGGAAGACAGGACTTCTGCTTCCCACTCCTCCTGAAGGGAGTGTTCTGACAAGAGGTAAGCACCAAGCCTTCACCCCTGCAGCCTTTTGGTTATGTGGGAAGGGAAAGTAGCGGAGGACACACGTCAAATGACCTAAAAGGGAAAACATACTGGGATGTGGTCCAACAATGTGATACCACTGACCTGCGGAGAAGGCATTTTTTCTTGGCTCACAGCTTTGGAGAGCAGCAGCAGTAGCCAGGGAGGCTGAGAAGGAAGTGCCCCACCCTCCTTCCCACAGTCTCTATCTGCCCCTTCAAAGACACCCTGAAGAAACACCAAATGTAACATCAAATATGAAAGTAGTGTGGTCACTACAAAAACAGCTGTTATTAATCTCCTCCTAAAAAGTATTTTCTAGAAATGGGTGTTGGTGCAGCTGTTAACATGCTACCCAGGAAGCCTGCTTTCCAAACCCCAGGGCCTGGGTTCAAGTCCAGCTCTGCTTCCTCTCCAGCTTCCTGCTGACTTGCACCCCTGGAGGCAGCCCTGATGAGTCAGTACTTGAGTTCCTGCCTCCCGTGGAAGAGCCAGATGGAGTTCCAGGATCCTGACTTTGGCCTTGCCCAGTCCTAGCTTTTGTGGCCATTTGAAGAGAGATCCAACAAATGGAAGGCCCACTTTGTCTCTCTCTCTTTGACTTTCAAACAAATAGAAATACGTTTTTATTTAAAAATTCTCCCCTCTTCCACAGAATATCCATGAATAGATAGCTAACAATAGTTTTATTGAATAGTCTATGTGCCAAACACCATTCAAAGTGTTTTATGGATGTTAGCTTATTTAATATTCGTAACTATTTTATACTCTAGGTGCCATAATTATCCTCATTTTATAACTGAGGATACCAAGGCATTTTGCCCACACCATGAAACTAACAAAGGTGGAGGTGTTAATCAAACAGTCTGGCTCCTCCACCACCTTCTCAATCATCACATACATATAAATGGTGCTAGTCGCAAACATTGCTTCCAGAATGGTCCCAACTGCCCCTTCCGACCCAGTGTATCTAAACACCTCCTCAGGGAAATTCTGGAGCTTCCATAGAAGCCACAGCGTTGTGCAAAGCTAAATCTGAAACAAAACTAGAGGTACTATTTACCAGGAGGGACATCTCATTAGCAAGAACTAGTTAGAAGCAGATTTCCCAAACTCAGCTGACATGGACAAGGTCAAGTTTGCATGTCTGCTTTAAGAGTCACTTCGTGACACATGAGGAACAAAGATGCAGGACTGAGGCCCTGTAACTTTTGTCTTATTTACTTATACCAGTATTACGTATTTCAGGATTCAAACACTCGAGATAAAATAGGAAACTTGTAGTCACACAGTACAACTTTGGAACTGTTCTTTATCCCAATCAGGCATAAATAAATACAAGGTCTTATTTAGGAATGTCTAAATTTCAGATTCTCTCTGCCCCACCCTTGAATTTTTAGCATCCTAATTCAGACGACCTTCACACGTCTAGACAAGAAGTCTGCCTTCTCTGTCTAGTTTTGCTCAGGATCTGCAGTTCCACCATGGCTCCTCCACAGTGTAGACCTGTGCCGATCAGTAACGCACCGTTGACTTCCTTCCCTGTTCTGCCCTGTGCTATAAGGACCGTGAACCTGGGAATTGCATTTTCCATGCTTCCTGGCTAGCAGGAACTAGGCACTTTTCTGTTTCTCCACAGAGATTAGATCCAGCTCTGTGGTGGTAATGGCTGGCTGGACATCAGGGCTTCCAGAGCACAGCTGAGGTAGTGCTCATCCCTATCCCCACACACTGGGGAGCTGTGGAGCACAAGGGGTGCTGGCATCTCCCACCTATACACCCTTCCTTCCGGGGGATAGCAGGGCTCTGCCCTGTGTGGCAGTGAACTTGAAAGTGATTATCTGTCGTCCAGCTTTTCCTCCTCCAGTTCTCTAAGTAACCACCCATTTCTAGCACTAAATCCTCTACACTCAAAATTTCCCAAAGAGCTTCTGTTCTCCTGAGTGAGCACTGATTATTACAGCGTTGGCTATAACAAAAAGTTTCAGAAAGTTGAGCTTCAAAAATGGGCCCTGGATGGCTTATCTGATCCAAGCACAAAGCAGGTGACTTTACATGTATGTAAAATAGGGTATTTGCATTCCATAGTGAATGATAGTGAAAGTTACTTAGGTTATCAGCTGTGGTTGTGTCTGGGATGAAGTAATTGATGAAGGGAAGGGCTGGGTGTGCAGGTGGTTGTGGTGACAAGTGAGCAGTGATCACAGGCTGGTTGCAGGTGGACGCTCTGGAGACTCCAGAATTAGAATGATCCTGAGAGCCACATTCCTGGGCAGGGAGGGGGTCAAGGAGCTAGAGAGCTTTCTCTGACAACTCTGCAACATACGTTGACTTCTTAAAGCCACAGGG
>NW_024464992.1:0-725 GCF_017591425.1 Ochotona curzoniae | reverse complement strand
CAAGCAGAACAGCCTAGACTCCAAATAACCTAGGATGTGTGATGTTGACCTTACAAGTGGTGCTTATCTTGCAGCACCACAGCAAACGCTGCCGCTGAGCTGTTTTCATGAAGCAATGAGCCCCCTGACTCACATCAGCAAGGCAGCTGACCACAGTGGGAACAGCTTCCCTGCATGGCAGGAGAGGGACCCTGCTAGTGCCCTGGTTCAGGTCTGAGATGGGGTAGGGGGACCACAGGGAGAAGAAAAAATGACAGGGGGGAGGCTGAAAGGAGGTATGGACAGAGGCAGAGGTCAGGATTCTAAAGCAGCAGGTGCCCAGTGCTCACAGTGTCACTTCCCATCTCACATCCTGAGCTCCTTCTTCCTGGACACTCCTGAGGTGAGCACACTTCTCACTCCCATTGGGCGAGCGGCTTCCAGAGGAGCCAATCAGCCCCGCCTCAAACTGGTTATAAAATTGGCACGGAGGATCCTGAGTCAGAGTCTCCTCCGAAGTCCAGGATGGGGTCCATGGTGCCCCGCACCCTCCTCCTGCTGTTCCCAGGAGCCCTGGCCCTGATTGAAACAGGTGAGTAAAGCTCATGAGGGAGATGGACTCTTTGGGGCCAGAAGGAAGGAACCCATGGAGGTGACACAGGACACCAGGGAGACGCCTCCAGGAAAGTTGTCTCCACGTTGGGCCTGCTGTCCCTCCCTCTCCCTCGCCAGACCCTTCCCACTAA
>NW_024464991.1:0-52553 GCF_017591425.1 Ochotona curzoniae | reverse complement strand
TGAGTGCGGGTCGGGAGGGAGACGGGCTCTGCGGGGCAGGAGCGAGGGGAGCGCGGAGGGGACACAGGACCCCGGGAGCCGCCTCAGTGCCGCCCTGAGGGCAGACGTCCCCACCTTGGGCTTGTCCCGCCCTATCCTTCCCCATAGTAACTTAGCAAGCCAAAGGACTCTTCCTTTTCTGCCGCCCCAAGCGAACTTAGACCCGGAGTATGATTCCGGATGGGGGTCTGGGGGTCGGCCCTGGTCTCAGCCCCTCTCTCCCCCAGGTTTCCACTCCCTGATGTATTTCATCACCGGCGTGTCCCGGCCCGGCCTCGGGGAGCCCCGCTTCTTCGCCGTGGGCTACGTGGACGACACGCAGTTCGTGTGGAGAACCCGAGGGCAGAACCGCAGGCCCCGTGGATGCAGCAAGTGGAGCCGGAGTACGTGGACATGCACACACAGCGTGGTAAAGAAGAGACACGCTCTAACATTGTGTACCTGAACACCCTGCCCGGCTACTACAACCAGAGCAAGGCCGGTGAGTGACCCGACCCCTCCCCACGTGCGCCCAGGGCGCTCCGGGTCCCTGGGGCCGAGGTCCCCCCACCTTGAGACTGCGCGCCCCGCGGAGACCCTCGGCGGGAGGAGCCGCGGGACACGCCCAGTTTGCTATTCAGTCCTTATCCTGGAGGGCGGGGGTGGGGTAAGAGCTGCCTGGCTAAGACTGTTCACTGGCGGGCGGGCCTTCGGACAGGCTCTCACACACTCCAGAAGATATATGGCTGTGAAGTCGGGGCGGACGGGCGTCTCCTCCGCGGGTACTGGCAGTGGGCCTATGATGGCGCTGACTACATCGCCATTAATGAGGACCTGCACACCTGGACCGCGGCCAACACAGCGGCTCAGGTCACCAAGCACAAGTGGAAAGTGACAGGTGAAGCTGAAAAATACAGATCCTACCTGGAGGAGGAGTGCATGAAGTCACTGCACAGATTCCTGGAGTTGGGGAAGGAGACCCTACAGCGCACAGGTACACAAGGCTGGTGGAGCTGAACTAGCCCACCTCCCCTAGGACTGGGGTTTGTAGAGGAGGAAAGGAAAGTGGGACCCTGGCCTGTGTCCTCCTCTCCTCATGGCCACAGCAGGAATGTCCTCCTGGACTTTGGGTCCAGAGACAGAGACCCGCCCTTCCCTCAGTGTAGAAGGACTTGGGTTGTGCAGGCATAGAAGATTCTAAAAAGAATCCTCTTGGTGTCCTGGACTCCCACTGGGTCCTGTGAGCTGTGGCCCTTCCCAGGCCTGTCCTCATCTTCAAGTCATGCACTCCAGGGTTTCTCAGTCTCTCAGCCTCCACTCAGGACAACACCAACTCCCTTTCACCCCGTCAGAGACCAGGGGCCTCCTAGCCTGAACCATACCTGACTCTACATCTTTGCAGACAACAGATGATCCCATTGTCTTTATCCAGGCCAGGTCTGGGCTTGCACTGCTCCCTCACCCCAGTCCTCCTGTTCACTCTCAGGATGGACACTGAGTGCAGCTTTGGTGTCAGATGAAAAACATGAAAGGCATGAATTGTCCAAATCTTCCCTCAGACCCACCCACAGCACATGTGACACACCACCCAGTCTCTGACCAGAAGGCCACCCTGAGGTGCTGGGCCCTGGGCTTCTACCCCAAGGACATCACACTCACTTGACACCGAGATGGGGAGGACCTGACCCAGAACATGGAGCTGGTGGAGACCAGGCCTGCAGGGGATGGAACCTTCCAGAAGTGGGCAGCTGTGCTGGTGCCTTCTGGAGAGATACACATGCCAAGTGAAGCATGAGGGGCTTCCTGAGCCTCTCATCCTGAGATGGGGTAAGGAGAGAGTGGGGCAGAGCCTTCAGCAGGGGCAGGGCTGAGACCAGGCTGCCAGAGTCCCTCACCCTTGATTCCTCTCTCAGAGCCTCCTCAGCACACCATACCCCTGAGGGAAGTGATTGCTGACCTGGTCCTCCTGGCAGCTATTCTATTTGTAGCTGTGGTCGCTGCTGTGATGATGAAGAGGAAGCGCTCAGGTAGGGCAGGGTGAGGGCTGGGTCTGAGTCTCCTGTCTGCCAGGGGTAAGGTACCCCTGGGGTAAGGTACCCCTGCTCTGTTCCCTAACTGGGCCCCTGGTGCTCACACTGGTTCTGGTGTGAAGCAAAAGTGAAGGTGGAGGACGAACACTCCACTAGGATGACTCTGCTCACAGGGACCTGAGTTTCAGCAGCCCCAGACCAGGTGGAGGTCCCAGCTGAGGACACACCTCCAGGAAAGGTGCCTTCTGACCCTTTCCTGAGTCTGTAGCCACAGTTCTGGAAACTTCTCTGGGTTTCCTCTATGCAGGTCCCCATGCCCTGCCTTCTTCTGCCTCTCACTAGATGTTTTCTCTCACAGTTGGGGAAGCAGCGAGCTACACTAGGGCTGCAGGTAAGCACTGGGGTATATTTGGGGGGGGGCGGAGTCTCCAAGACCCTTGCCATAGTCAGATGCCCATGGGGAAGCTGCCCTGCCCACCCTGTAGCTCCTCAGCCACACCCCAAGTCCCGATTGGTTCTCCCAGGTGGGGACAGTGTCCAGGGCTCTGACTGCTCTCTCACAGCTTGAAAGGTGAGACCTGGAGGGCCTGGAGGGGAGAGGGGGCAGACTGAGGGGACACAGAGGGGCTGGGGGATCCCCTGCATTTATACATTTTCATGTGTTCTTGGCTATTGCTGTCCCCATGTGTAGTGATGTGAATTTGGCACCTGGTTTCTGCAGTGTGAGATCATTGTCTTATTTGGGACCGACTTCCTGAAGTCCCCATCCTTGTGTCTTCAAAAAGCCCTACCCTCCCTTCCTACCTAGGCATCTGAGTGTGTTCCTGTGGGCACAGTGTGAGGTGGGAGTCTGGGCCCCCAGGCCCAGCATGGGCGCCTACATCTGTGTTCAAGTCAGGTGTACCTGCTGCAGCTTTGTCCACCCCATACAAATCTGAGCAGCAATTCATTCTTTCAAATTTCCAATTTCCCACGGCATCATCACCGAGGGCCCTGATGCTGCCTGTCATATCCACGTGTCTCACAGCCCCGGGTCTCCTGTAGGGGGTGCCTGTCAGCCTCACCCACCGCCACTCCTCTCTTCTCCCTGTCCACAGAGAAGCTCCACTCTCAGGGCCCATTCTGCTCAACACTCCTAGCCTCAGCCCTTGCCAAACACAAAAGAAGATGCAGCTCTCTGCCTCCTGCGCCCACTGTCCTGGGAAAGGCACCGCAGGCCCTGCTCCTGCCTCTGCTCACCCCCTCCCTGCCTGTCTGCATCGCCACTCTGCTCTCCTCCTCCATTCCTGTCCCCCCCCCCCACTTGCTCACTTACCTCCTCCCTGCCCTGCTCTGCTCATCTCCTCCCTGCTTAACATATCCTCACCTCCTCCAGTCCCTGCACTGGTTCTCCTCCTCCCTACAGCTGCAAGGCCTCCAGACTTGCCAGGGTTGCTCCCAGATCCCTGTCCATCTTGCTCAGCTCTTTGGTCTCTAGGTGCCAGACCTCAGTCCGAAGTGCCCTGGCTGCTCCCGGGCTCTGGAATTCGCTTGGCTCCCTCCCCAGCACAGCACAACAAGAGTTCATTCTCCAAGCAAACCTTCTAGAGAAAGCTTCCTGGAGCCCCACGTGGGGACTGCATCAAGAGATATGAGGAAGGCTGTGGGGAGCTGCTGAGGGGAAATCACGGGCAAAACAGGCCCAAGGTTTTGTGTGGTTGCCTTGTGGCTAAATGACTCATCTTGCACTTGCCAGGATCCTATATGGATGCCAGTTTGTGTCCTGGCTACTTCCCTTCCAGCTCTCTGCCTGTGGAATGGGAAAGCAGTCAAGGACAGCTCAAAGCTTGAGACTCTACAACCACCATGTGGTGACCCAGAAGAAGTTCCTGGCTCCTGGGTTCAGATCGGTTCAGCTATGCCTATTGCGGCCACTTGGAGAGTGAACCAGCAGATGGAAGCTGTTTCTCTCTGTCTCTCTTTCTGTAAATATGTAAATTTCCAATAAAAATAAATTTTTTTTAAAAAAAGAAGAAGAAAAGGAAAGAACAGGCCCGGGACCAGCTACAAAGGGCTCTGCCATTGCTGGCTAACCAGGAAAGAGAAGATGCATAACTATGGAGGGACAGGACCCAGAGTTTCCAACAACAGGGGATGAAGACTGAAAGAAGGGAGGGTGGGCACAAAGAATGGGGCAGGCGGTGGAGAGCGCAATCCTGCAGCTGGGGCCAGGACAGCAGCTCTGGTACCCTTGTTGACAGGGAGGCAGGCAAGGACTGCAGAGCAGTATCAAGGTAGAAGGCAGGGGCTGCAGAGGCCAGAAAACCCACAGCCAGAGAACCTGGAGAACCCAGATAGGAAGGGGTGAGGAGGTGGGAAGGTGAGGGCTGCTCCCCTGGGGAAGGAACATCCTGGATTCCATGGGGGCAGGGAGGGTGGGAGGAATTCAGAATGGGAAGAATGCTTGGGGACAAACAGAGGGCAGAGCTCTCAAAGAGTTGGTGCATTTTTACACCAATGGTGCTGGGAAACCTGGATACACACAGGCCAGAAGAAAATAGATGAAAGGAAGCAGAACCCTTAACTTAAACCATAGACAAAAACCAACCCAGTGAATGAAAAACTCAAGACCTGAAACTAAAAATGCTTAGAAGAAAATCCTGGGGAATCTTCATGCAGGACTTGGAAATTCTTTCAAGGTGCTTTTACAGCACCAAACTCATAAGCAAGGAGGTAAATATTGGTCAATACACTCATCAACATGATGACGGTATAGGCCAGGAACCAGAGATGTGACTAGTGGGTAATGGCAGCGCCAATATCCCATATGCTTGCTGGTTCGAGTCCCTGCTGCTCCGTTTCCCATCCAGTTCCCTGCTAATACACATGGGAAAGCAGTGGAGGATGTTCCAAATCCTTGGGTCCCTGCATCCATGTGCATGACCCCGAAGAAGCTCCTGGTTCCTGGTTTCATCTGGACTGCACCCTGGGTATTGCAGGCACTTGAGAGTGAACCAGTTAATGGAAGATATTACTCTCTCTCTGACTCTAAAATCGATATATACATTTGAGAAAAGAAAGAAAGAAAAGAAAGCATTCAGGCCGACTCTTTGCCGCAGATACTAAACATTCATTCACCCTCACCGCACGCACAACAGAATCCCAACACCAGCTGCCTGCCCAGGTGCACCCTGGGAGGCACAGTGATGGCTCCTGTTCTTGGGTCCCTGGCAACTTGTGGGAGATGGAGATGCCATCGCCTGGCATTTGCCTGGTGTGGCAGCCTCGCGTGTTGTGGGTGTCTGAAAACTGCACCTGCAGATGGAAGCTCTCCATCTGCTTCTTGCTTTCTCTTTTCTCCCTGTCTTTCAAATAATAAACCCAAAGAAGAAAATTATTTTTTAAAAGTGAAAAACGTATGTGCACAGAGCATATCAACAGAGATGATAACTGAAGGAATGGTGGGAAAAAAAGCTATGAGGCAGATAGCAGAAAAACACTGGCAACAGGCTTGAGGTCAGTAGGAGGAGAAGGACCAGGAGGAAGAAGCCCAGATTCCACTGGGTGCTGACTCTGTCCATCACACACACACCTGTCCAGTCCTTGGGGTAGCCAGTGCCCTAAGAACAGGAAAGCCAAATGATGTCCACACCCAACTTCACAAAGACCCACACATGCCCAGGGAGCCCATCCCACAGCCAAGACAGTGGCCAAGAGCCTGAATCTCTCCTGGCTCCCCTGACTCATGGCCCACCCCAGGGGGACAGGAAGCTGAGGCCTGTTGGGCTCTCCCAGAAGCAGCAACTAAGGGAGAAATCAGAGAGCACATGCATGGTCTCTGCACCCAGCACACAGGGCCTGGGCTCCACAAGGCTGCCCTGCCTGCTCTGAGGGTAACCTGACAGGTACACAGGTGCAGGAGGAAGCTTTCCTGGCCTCCGCTGAGCTTCCAGGACTGTATTATTGCTCACAATCACATCTGTCCAGGAGTGTCTGTGGGTCCATGACTCTCATCCCTTCATCCCAGCAGGTTCTTCTGACCCAGGCATATTTACCCAGCACCCTCCACTGAGTGATGCAGCCTCTCTCCTCCTCCTGTCCTGAGGGATGAAGCATCTGGTCCCTCCTGGTCTCTGTGGGAAAGCCGGCTCGTGCTGGAGGGGCCACTGCGCAGGCTGCTCCCTCTGCTGGGACTGTGCTGCCCCTGATGCCCCAGGGACAGTTCCCACCTGGGAGTCTCTGCTCACCCATCAGTCTAAGGAAAACTGGAACCCTTGTCTCCACCCAGCCCCCAGACTCCTAGTGCTCTTCTCCTCTGTAGATGGATCACCACCTACAGTGTGGTGAAATACACAGGTTCGTCATTTTTCTTCATTACCTGATCTGAGTCAAGTGCAAGAATGAAGCACAGACACATCTGCTGCTTGTCAAGCCCTCAGAACTGCCCCTGTGCAGAGGAGACAGCCAGTGAGTGTCTCCTGAGTGAGTGAATTCCCATATGCACTGTGAGCATGCAGGGCTGCTGTTGACTCCTGGGGGGGGCGGGGGCTTAGCCCATTACCAATACCAGTTTATAATTTAACATTAGCTAGAAGTAATAAATGGTCACTAATTAAAAGCAGCCCAGGGCCCAGCGCAGTAGCCTAGTGGCTAAAGTCATTGCCTTGTGTGCACCAGGATTCCATAAGGGTACCGGTTCATGTCCTGGCAACTCCACTTCCCATCTACCTCCCAGATTATGGCGTAGGAAAGCAGTAGAGCACGGCCCAAATATTTGGTACCCTGCGGCCACTTGGGAGACATGGAAGAGGCTCCGGACTCCTGGCTTCGGATCGGCACAGCTCTGGCCATTGAATTCGCTTGGGGAGTGAATTATTGGATGGAAGATCTTACTCTCTGCCCCTCCTCCTTTCTGTATATCTAACTTTCTGATAAAAATAAATTAATGAACAACAACAACAACAACAAAGCAGTCAACACTCCTGGCTGCAGGAACCTTCTCCCCTTGGACACAGCTCCCACCCTGCCACACCTTCCCTCCTTTAGCTTCTCTCCTCTCTGTTGCCCTCAGCACTGCAGGACAACCCCAGGGAAACTGTGGATTCTCCTTCCTGCTGGCCAGGGCAAGTCTCTCCTCTTTCCCTGACCTGTTCACAGCATCTTAGCATCTGCCAGGAGATTGTGTTTTCATCAAGCAAAACAGCCTGTGAGGAACAACTTGGGATTCCTCCAGAACAGAATTTGCAGGCTGGGAGCCACCCTCAGCCAAATGAGCAGCAAGCGCTGCAGACAGCAGCCCTGAGATGGGGGTCACTCTGGGTTGGACTGTCCCATTTGGGGAGCCCTTCAAAGTACAGGGCTCTGCCTGTGCACAGGTTCACGTGTGTGTCACTCTGTCTGTAATATCCATTCTGAAAGGGGCTAGATGACATCTCCTTAGGGTCCATATTTGCCCGTTTTGATGGCTTGTGTTGTTAAACATTTTTCATATATTGGTCATTTCTGGTTCCTTTGAGAACTGCTTGTTCAGGTCCTTTGCCCATGCCTTAACTTGATTGGTTGGATTGATTTGCTTAGGTTTAATTTAAAAATGATTTATTTATTGTTATTGCAAAGTCAGTTATACAGAGAGAAAAAAATCTTCCACCCCATGATTCACTCCTCAAGTGACCACAACGGCCAGAGCTGCACAGATCCAAAATCAGGAGTCAGTAACTTCCTCCAGGTCTCTCCCATGTTGGTGCAGGGTGCCAAGACTTTGGGCCGTCCTCGACTGCTTTCCCAGGCCACAAGCAGGAAGTTGGATTGGAAGCAGAGCTACTGGGATTAGAACTGACGTCTGTACAGGATCCAGGCAGGTTCAAGGAGAGTACTTTAGCCACTAGGCCACCGCACCGGGCCTGCTGGGCCCACTTAGTTTGGTTTTTAACAAATGCTGGCAAGCATGTGTGGAAAGTTGAAAGTGTACACATTTTCGACAGGGTGTAAAGTAGTACAGCCATGGTTGAAAACAGCAGGAAACTATTTCATAAAGTCTTTAAACTGTAGCTTCGATATGATCCAGAAATCTCACTACTGGGCATATAACAAAAGGCCTGAACTTATTGCATTACTGCATAACCTGCTCTACCACCTTACAGCAGGTCTGTACATATGGGCAAAATTTGAAATCAACCAAGACTTCAAATCTTTACCCATCCATCTTTCATGAGATGTATAGGTTAAAAAAAAATGTGTTATAAACATACAATGGAATTAAAAAGTGAAATTGTTCCACTTGCATCCAAATGGTAGGATATGGAGGACTTCCTCTATGAAATGAGCCAGTCACTAAGACAAATAAAACATGTTCTCCATGACTGGGAGCTGGAAACTGAACCAATAAACTTTCTATCTGAATACAAGGTGTTATGACTAGAGGCCAGAGAAGTAGGGGGAGATAGAGGAGTTGTGACAAAGACAAGGACTCAGACAGGGAGGAGTTCAGTGTGTGCCATACCCCTCTCCCCCAGGCCCTAACTCTGGAAGACCCTGTGACAGAGAAGTTGAGGCCTTGGGGGTGGGAGCCACTTCACATCCTGACCACTGTCCCACGGCTGGACTCTAAGCCTCTACCTGCAAGGAGCTGGATCTGCCCCAAGGTCCAACACTAAGACATCAACTCAGCTCTATGAGAGCCTGCCCAGACAGCATGACCACAACACACCTTGATCTGAGAAGGAACAGGCACAAGGAAGGGGCATGGTTTTGAGCCACCAGGTGTGGTAACCTGGTCAATACCAGTGACGTGTTCTCGTGTTGAGTGTCCTGGCAGGAGGAACTCACTCACGTCCTGAGAAGGGGAGTGAAATTCTGGGAGAATGGGCCTCCCCACTGCTCAGCTTCTGTAATCCAGTTCAGTTGTAGTTCAGCAGATTAAGCCACCACAGGTTATGCTACCATTTCCAACACCAGCATCCTCTATGGGCAGTGGTTCAAGTCCCAGGTGCTCCACTCCTAATCCAGCTCCCTTCATATCCATGTGGGAAAGCAGATAGAAGCTGGTGCAAGCATTTGGGTCCCTATCTTCCACTTGGAAAACCTAGATGGAGTTCCAAGATCCTGGATTTGGCTTGGCCCAGCCCCAGGCATTGTGGCTATTTGAGTTATGAACCAGAACATGGAAGATTCTCTCTCTCTTTCTCCTTGTCCCTCTACTTCTGCCTTTCACTGAAAAATAAATTAATTAATTTTACATAAAAAAGAAAACAAAGAACACCCGTGTTTATCCCTCTCCCAATTCCAAGAGGCACAATGTGGAGAAATATACCTTGCTTCCAGTTAGGAGAAGGAAACTAAATTAACTCCAGTTCTTAGACTTGAAACCCAGTAGCAGGCCTGCCGCAGTGTTCAAGCCCAGTACGATACCCTATTGGCTCAAGTCCTCACCTTGAACATGCCGGGATCCTATATGGGCGCTTGTTCTAATCTTGGCTGCCCCACTTCCCATTCAGCTCCCTGCTTGTGACCAGGGAAAGTAGTCGAGGATGGCCCAAACCCTTGGGACCCTGTACTCAAGTGGGAGACCCGGAAGAGGTTCCAGGCACCTGGATTTAGATCGGCTCAACTCCAACAATTGTGGCCACTTGGGGAGTGAACCAGAGATCTTCCTCTCTGTCTCCCCTCCTCTCTGTATACCTGCCTTTCCAAAAAACTAAAAATAAACCTAAAACACACACACAAACACACACACACTAGTGTTCAATGGTGCCCAATGGCCCTGCCCCAGGCCCAAAACCACAGACTAAAAGTTTGGATTCTCTTTAGCCAGGCATCACTTCCACCTGTTCCTGCCTTCTCTGGTACAAAGCAGTGTAAGACTCCAGTCACCAGGGAGCAGGGAAGGAAAGGAAACTTAGGACCTTGCCTTAAATGACAGAGCCAGGTGCAGCTGTGAGACCCAGCAACTGGCAAAACACAACCACTCCTACCCACAGGCCAGATCTTACAGATGGAGCCTCAGAATTTTCCCTGGCACCAGAACTGTACACTGCAGTAGGGCAGACTGGCTTTGCCATGTGTCTGTGTCAGCCTCATATGACTGCACACAGCCCAGTAACTGTGAAACCCACTTGTCGTTTAGTGACAATCTCATTAAAAAGAAAAAGCAGTACATTACTGCCCTTCCCTCAACCTTGAGCAGAAAGCAAGGAACCACAGGACTCTGAATTTGAACTCACTACTGAGCCAATTAAATCTACACTGGCCAGATGCTAATGGTCCCTATCTAGATCAGGGCCTGCGAGACTTGCCCCCACATCAGGCAAAGCCTTGTGTCCCAGAAGGATGGCCTTCTCTTGGTGTACATCGCTGCCAGCCTCATGTGTGCCCGGGTGCTGCCCAAGATTGTGCAGAGTGTGTTGACTGTGAGACCCAGGTGTTGCCAGCTCTCTCAAAGGGCTGACCTTATCACCCTCTCCCCATCCTTGGCAGACGGCAAGAGCCATCACAGTGAGTGTAGGAAGGGAGCAGAAGATGGCTCAAGTACAATATTATTTAAAATGTCCATACAATTCAGAGCAATTACTAGATTCAAGGCAACTCTATCAAGACACCAATAAGTTTTCAAAGGACTAGAACAAAACAGTACTTTGATTTGTGTTGAATTACTAATATTTCAATCACCAAGACAATCTTGCAAAATAGATACAAAGGAGGCATTAGCTGACTTGTAGCGGAGACCAGGATGCAATTTCTGGCTGCTGACTTCAGACTAGTCTAGCCCTGCTTACTGCAAGCATTTGGTGACAGATTTGGAACCATTATCTAAGGGCTCACATGAATAGCGTCTTCTAGTAGGGAATCCTACAAAACAGTGTCCCAACTGAGGAAACCACCTGACACCCAGAGCAGTCTGACAGTGAGCACAAAGCCTAGAGGTTGGCTGGACCCACTATACCATGCAGTACACGGATGCTGCCAGCGGGGGGCGCGGTGAGATCGCCTCTTGGGTGCAGCTGTCCTGTGATCTCACATGAGCCTGCAAGGATAGAGGTCACCTTCACCAAGAATACACCAAGGCTGAAAGCAACAGCTGTGATAGGACACTGACAACCAGACAACCAGAGGTGGAAAAAAATAATTCTACAAATTCTAAGTCCAGGAGTACACATGTAATTTATGTTTCCCATACTCTCAGCAAACTCCTGATCCAGAGAAGAAAGTTCTCACAAGGAACACTATAAGAGCCCCCTTAAACTTGGACTTATGGTATGCCCAGCTTGTCCAACCTCCAGGTCTGGACCATATGTTCATCTGCAGGAGCTATGACCCATCAAGGGAGTTTCCCAAGTTCCTCCACTTGACCCACTCCCAGACCCAGTTCTCATACATGCCAGTTTTAGGGTTTTAGGCCAGTGCCTGGCATAGTCTGGCCTTCCATTTGGCCTTGTATGAGCTGGCGAACATCGCAGCCTGGCCAACCCCACACCCTATTCAGGATGCACATTCAGTGCTGCTGCCTTGACCAGTCCAGACTGTTGTCGGTTCCTTAACCTGTGATTAATGGCAAGCTCCTTGGTCTAGCTTCGTCCATCCTCACACCGACTCTCGAGCTTACTAGTGGGGCTAGAATTTCCACAGGGTTTGGCCCACACATCCCCCACAGAATCTACCCCTGGATATGATTTCTCGAATGCTAGTTAATGTCATGGCCCTGCCTAATGTGACCCGTCTCCTAATCCATCTTCATCTCAGGTAAAAGGATATGATCCTGCTAGACAAGCCCCAAGGCTTAGCTTTTGCATGGACTGGTATTTGGTGGTCAGCATTGTTCAGTGATTACAAATTCTTCAAAGGAAAAGTTACTGTCATTGAGAATCTTTAGGATTGATTCACATCCCAGAAGCACAGTGAGTTTAACATGGAGCTACCTAAGCAGTGATTCAAAAAACCAAAATCCCAGAGCTCCCCGGCTGGGCGGCCAGCAGCAGCCAACTGTCTGCTGGAAGTTTCAAACCCCAGACCCAAGGTTGTGCCCCTCCCCAATCCCATCCCCCCACTCAATGATGGTGGTGGGTGGGCCCGGGCCTGCTGGCTCCCCGAGATCTCCCCCTTCGGTTGGTGTACTCACCCTGAAGGGAGCAACCCCTGGAGCCCAGGCTTCTCCCTTAATATCCCCCTTTACCCCAGATACATGAAGGAAACAATGTAGAAATAATAGTCTTACCCACTTTCCTGTAGCCCTTGAACCTTTTTAGCTATGTAATGATTATCAAAACTGTAATAACAAAAAAGAAAAAAGCACAAAGGATATAACAATTTTTTTAATGTTTTCCATTTCTAAATTAATATATGCTGAAATACCTTTGGGCTCATCCCTAATGCGAGAGAACTTCCAGAGATCCAGAAATCCAAATGTCAGAAAGGATGTGGCCTGTGGCAGAGCTGGTAAAGCAGCCTCCTGCTGTGGAATCCCTGCTGCTCCACTTCAGATCCATCTCCTTGTCAATGTCCAAGGAGAACAGTGGAAGACTCCCCAAATGCTTGGGCCATTGAAACACAGGGGAGTCCCTGAAGAAGTTGAACACAGCACAAGATGTTGGAGCCATTTGGGGAGTGAATCCATAGATAAAAGATGTCTGTGTGTGTGTGTGTTTGTGTGTGTAACTATGCCTTTAAATCCTTTATTCAAAAGACAGTTTTTATGTCTTATTTCCCAGCCTATGGCCAGCTCCAGCTTCAAGCTCCACCCAGGGGATCTTTTGAAGATGCTTCACAAGTCTTTGGTTATATTCCTTTTCAAAAAGTGTTGTAAAATACACATAACTCGCCATTGACTAGTTTAGCTCCTTTCAAGTGTACTGTTCAGTGCTGTTAAGGACATTCATGTTGAAGGACAGTACTGTGGCCCATTGCAGGGATAAACAGCCTCCTGTGGTACCTGTTTTGTACTATGTTGCCTCACTTCTGATCCAGCTCCTAGCTAATGCCTCTGGGAAGGTAGCAGATTATGATCCATATATTTGGGCCCAGCCACACAAGGTCTCCACCTTGAAGAAGCTCCCCTGCCCTGGATGTTGGAGCAATTTGGGGAGAGGCTGGTCTAGGATCTCACAAGCCCAGGGTATATAAAGATAACCCAGAGGAGGTTGGCAGGAAGTGGGGATGTGGTTGCTTTTGTGGTGCTGCTC
This sequence comes from Ochotona curzoniae, assembly GCF_017591425.1. Lineage (NCBI taxonomy): Eukaryota > Metazoa > Chordata > Mammalia > Lagomorpha > Ochotonidae > Ochotona > Ochotona curzoniae. The sequence continues at coordinate 39,355 of NW_024464991.1, read as the reverse complement.
ACCTGATAATTAGCCACAGCTGCTTCTCCCACCAACAGTTGCTTCCTTATTTCCTTATCAGCTCCACTGGCAGCTGCTAACTGCACAATCAGTTGAAAAGGCTTAAATAGCCAAAACATTGCAGCACCCCTCAGCATGCGTGTAGGCTGATTTTGATGTTATACCAGACTGGGCTAGGTTCCAGCATCTGTTGGGACTCGCAAGAGCCAGAATGGGTGTGAAAAAACCCACACTATGCCACAACACCTGCCAGTTCATACGACATCCAGGTCTGGGGGTGGGTCAGGCTGGGCTATGCTGTAGTGCCCACTGGTGAAAGCCAGAATGGATGTAGGCTAGGTTAGAGTACCCGCCAGTCATTGCCAAGGCTAGGGTATGTCCATATCAGGCTGGGCTGAACAAGACCCCTGGCAGGTAGCATGAGAGCTGAAGCTAGAGGCAAGCCAGATCAGGCTATGCTATAGCACCAGTCAACATATGTGTGAGATGGGTATTGGGGTGGGCCAGGATGGGCCAGTCCACAGCACATACTAGCATGGGTGAGAACCAGAACATGACATAGGATAAGCTGGACTGGACAACAAAACCCACCAGGTCATATTGAGGGCTAGGGGTGGCCCATGCTAGGCTAAGCTGCTGCATCCACCAGTGAGCGCTTGGACTAGGAGATGGTGTGCTAGGCCAGGCTGTAGCACCTGTTGATAAATGCCAAGACTAGAAGTAGACCAACTCGGCCTGAGCCTTGACAATTGCTGGCAAGTACTAGGCCCTGATCTGAGAGTAACAATGCTAGGGACTTCAGGTACTTCAGGGACTCCCTTACTGGGCCATGCTTCCATTGGTAAGTCAGAAAGCATAGACTGAAGGCAGGTCAGTCTGGAGGGGGCTATGCTGGGTTAGGTTTCCACACCTGCTAGCAAGTCCCAAGACTAGATGTGAGTCAAGTGAGACTGGGCTACCGTACCCTCTGGCAGGTGCAAGATTCAGGACTTGCAGCAAGCCTGGTAGGGGAACTGTGGGCACTCCTCTGTTGGGCTGTAGCTCCCACTGCTGAGCATAAGAGTAAGGACTGAGGTGGACAAGGCTGTTTGGGCAGGAGCTTCCATTGGCATACCTGTAGACCACATCTAGGGGCAGTGCAGGCAGAGCTAAGCTATAACATTAATGGGTGTACACAAGAGCTAGAAAGGATGTGGGACAGACTAGCTAGGCCCAGCACATGCCAGCATGTGCCAAAACCAGGAATGGGAGTGGGCCTGGTAGAGGCTGTTAGGGGTGGCCCCAATTAAGCCATGGCACCACTGGTATGCTTGAAGACTGGGCTGTAGTGAGCTGAGCTGGACTAATACTCATCAGTTCACGTGAGAGATGGGGGAGGAACTAAACAGGCAGCTAATCCACTCATTTGTACATTGGCTGGTACAGGTGACAGACCACACCTGACCCTGCACTGACTGGTACACATATGAATCAAGTCTGAAGTCATCCCCAACTAGACTGATTGACTCAAATCCCAGCCACGGGGAAAATCACAAGATACGTGCTATAACCTTGTAGTGTATGTTTCAAGACTGAGCCTCCTCATTCTGATGCCTATGCAGTGGACGGCAGGCCCCAAATCACCTGGGAACAAGACAGCCAGCTAATGTAGGCCAACAGGGGACACAGAATGTTTCATAAGAGAATGGAAGCAGAACAAGTTGGATCACCCTCTTGGCCAAGCTTTGTCACATGTTCCTGAGCCTAGATGTACTATGGTGAAATTGGTTAAACAGTAGATCTTAGAAAGTTTTTCTCAACCTTATATCTCAGAATTATCAAAATCACTCAAATAACACCATCTAAATACTTTCTCTAAACACGGTCCACACATCTAAACACAGTCTCTAAGTCTTTAAGATTGCCCCACTGTCTGCAGGTGCTGATGTAGTTTGTCAAGGAGTGGCTCTCTCCTTTCCCACCACCCTGAGTAAAATGAGAATAAAAAATTGAAGAATTTGTCTCACCTAACTTCCACCATACCTTGACCTTTCCCACCCTAATTGGAGATTCACATGGGATGAATCCCTCTCATCTATGTAAATAATGTAAAAAATATTTTTAATTATTTAAAAAAGAAAGGGCTGAGTTACCACTCTGGTGGCCATATTGACAGGGACCTGAATCCCATCAGCCAAAGGTCCCACCTAAAAACCACCACCAGAAAGAAAGCTGGCCTGCTCCCCATACACCTGCTTTCCTTGGATGTCTTCATTTTGGCTTAGGTCTAGAGGCACAGGCCTGTAAGCAACCTCCCTGGGTCATTGCAAGGTCCTTAGAGTGTCACAGCCCTTGTTCCTCAGTGATCTCTCACAGGGTATTTCTTTCTAACAGGTAGAGAAGCAGGGAACTACACTCTGGCTACAAGTAAGAAGGAAGGGGATGATTCCCTAACATCCTGGGACCGTGTGGACACAGCCCATGGGAGAGCTCACCCAATCCTGTAATTCCTCTAATCTCTCTGGTGATTGTCCTACCACAGGCAGCGACAGTGCCCAGGACTCTGATGTGTCTCTTACGGCTAATACAGGTGGCACCTGGAGGGTCTCAGTGGTGGAGGGTGGTGAGACAGAGGAAACAAGACTGAGTTAAAGTGATTCTCTGCATTTGAACATCCTGTATACTGGGCTGCTCAGGTCACCACTTTAGAGAACCATCTGAATTTGCTCATGATTCTATTTTTTAGTGTGACAGCTGCTTCTATGGGACTCAGCAAGAAAAGGTTTGCTCAGGATGCCACCACTGTGACTTCAGGAGCTCCCTGGATTCTTCCTGCCATCAGCATCTGAAAGTGTCTGTGTCTTTGTTCTGTCAGTTCAGTGTGAAGAAATGAGGAGACCGGCTGATTCCTGAGCAAGAGGTCTCCCTCACTTTTTATCTCACATGTTTAGAAGGATCCATCAGATCCCACACAGGGCAAGGCTCCGTGGATCAAAAGATGCATTTTCAGACCTGCCATACTCTTGCCCTGCTTCTGGAACTGTTTACCAGAAGGTTATTTTCTGTGTTTCCCCCAGTCTTTTCCAAAGTCCGGATTGTGGGGTTAGCAACAAAGAAGATACTGTGATTTGCCATCTTTATCAATTGCTGTTAGGTTTCCATTCTGTCTGCTCACTGTCCCTTATTACAATGCAAATCAAACATTATGGCCTTATAAGGCAGGGACCAATATTTATTTATCTTTGGTTGGAAAATAGGGCACATAAGGCTGGGGTATCTTTTCTTTTTTTCTAAAGATCAATGAAAATATACTATTTTAATGAGAGTAATTATCCACAATAGTTCCTGCTCATAAAAATAAAGTAGAATAGAATAAGTTTAGATTATAGTTGTTGAATTTTTTCCATATCTATGTTTCTGAAAGAAAGAAATGATAATCAACTTATTCCAAACTTCTTGTTTGAAGGTACAAAGATTTTTTTTTTACTAGAAGGTGAGTACTTCTTAACACAGTGTCTTTATAAATTTTATTTTGTCTTTTTTATTTGTAGACGATGTTTACATAGTCGATCAGGGTGGGAAGGATCTAGGGTTAGGGAGATGTGGGTGATGGGAGACACAGGGGATAGGCCATACCTGGCCTCCCAAACATCCTAGTATCCAAAGATGGGGAAGGGCCACCTGATATCAACACAGAGTCACAATAGCACATGTTCCAAAGGTTCTGCCCAGGTGGATGCAATAGTATCAAAATGCTGTTGATCTTGCTGATTTATGGATGAGGAATCACTTCCACTGTCCATTGGCCGACACCATCAACCTTATAGTCTCCAGTCACTCAGATATTTGCTGTTATCATTTGGCTGGGGTAGCTGTCCATATGCTCTGTTCTCCATTCTCTGCTCTGGTATCAGATGTCCTCTGCAGGCCCCAGTGAGCTACAATGTCTTCCATGTGCACCAAGACCTGCCATTCAGCACTCCGTCCTGTATATTGAGGAGGACCAGTTCTCCTGGGTGGGCTCATGGACCTGAGCCAGGCAACCTGGGCCATGCCAAACCCCTACCACTGGGACTCACAGATCAAGCAACAATCTTGCAGGTGAGCCCATGGCCCTGGGCCATGCAGCCTGGAACCTGCTGGACCCCGGACCCATACCCCCAGGGCTAATGGACCCGAGCCCCACAATACAGACAGACCTGACAACCCAGACTTGGAGAACCATGACCGCTACCGCAGAGGCTCAGGGATCCAGCACCCTCCATGTAGGCAAACCAAGGAACAGGACCCACTGCAGACCCAGGGCCCACCTAAATCGCCACCCCTGGGGACCATGGACCTGGCTTCGACCATGTAGGCCAGGCCCAATGTCCTAGACCAAGAGACCCAGGTTTCTCTGGATCCCCAACCCCTGGGACTCATGGAACCAACACCCACTGCCTTCTGACTGACATGACTCATCCTTCCTCAGTATCCACCAATGGCTACCTCACCTAGTTAGATGCAATCTGTCCCCAGGTCCAGCTTGCTCTGGTTAATGCTGTAGCCTAGCCTTTCCCAGTAAGCTTCCAGTTCTGCCTTGAGTATAAACTGGCTGGCGTTGTGGCTGGACCTGGCCTTTCTGCACATTGTCTTGGTTCTAGGCTCTGCCAGTTGTTATGAACTGGCCTGGCCTGGCCTGGCCCAACCTCTAACCTGACCCACATGTATGTTGGCAGGCACTGTAACCTGGTTGGGTTTGGGCTGCTCCTTGCTTTGGTTCTTGCACTTACCAGCAGGGACTGCATCCTGACAAAAGAGTTCACCAAGCTCCTCTATTCAGTCTCCTCCCAGTGTTAGATCTTGCACATACTGGTGAGTCTCTGGCCCAGGTTGACTGTCCACCTGTTCTCCTGGCAGAAACAGTGTCCTTGCCCAATAGGCCCATACCCTTTTCAGTTCTTTCTATTGGTTGTTGCAGCCCATACACACTGGTTCGTACCAAGACACAGCTCTCACATGGTTCAGCAGAAGCTGAGATATAGTCCAGCCTGTTCTACACCCACCCTAACTCTCACAAGTATCAGTGGGTGCTTGAATGTAGCCCTGCCTGGCCCTCCCCAGACTCAGGTCACACCCATGCCAAGGGAGATTGCAGCCATGTGCAGCCCAACACACTGCACAAAATCTGCCAATCACAATCACCAATGGGAATTACAGCCCAGCCAGGGTGTTCCCTTAGCTCCCCAACTGTTGTGGGCTAAGAAGTTGATTAATGCTCATTGGGATGGGCAGGAATAGGATCTGGATTTGTAGCTAAAAACACCTAGACTAATTGGACTCATCTCTGTCCAATTTCCTGGCTAAATTAGGACTGGGGGAAAGAGTATATAAGGAGAGGTGAAGGAACAATAAAGAGAGACTTTGCAGAGACTTCTACCATCACTGGTCTCCTGTCGGTGATTCCTTCCTAGATCCTCTCCCTGTCCACATTACTGGCTCTGCTGGCCGGAGCACCCAACCAGGCCTATTCCCAGCCACAGTTCTTGGGCATGCTAAGAGATTGCTGTTCAACATGGATGAGCCCACATATTCCCCTACAGATTCTACCCTCAGACCTGATTCACTCAAATATTTGTTAGCTTCATGGCTTAGCCTCATAGAACCTGTTCCCACCTCTCATGCTGCCTGGTAGGTTCCATGTTGTAGTCCTTTAAGTAGAGTGGTCTTGTCTATGGAAGTTCTAGAGAACTCATTCCTTACCTGGACCTGATAATAAGGTCTTTGCTAATCCATACCTGTGCCATCTCTCAGACTCCCTGTAAGCCCACACCCCAAGATTCCAAAGTACATTGCCAGGCAGCACATGGGCTTTGCCCAACAATGTTGGTGTCCGCAACGTCCAGCCTGGGTCTCCCCAGCAGCCATCCCACTGCTGGGAGAGTTGAGCACCCGTGCGTCTATAGGTCAAACTCACCATTCCAGGTCTGCTTGATTGGTGCTACAGCCTATCCATCCTGGCCCACCCCCAGACCCAGCTCTCATGTCAACCAACAGATGCTGCATTGTAGCCCAAACGATCTAGCACCCTTTCTGGTTCTTGGGAGTGCCAGCAGGTGCTGCATCCCAGCAGCCACTCCCAGACCCAGCCTGCCCACATGCCAATGGGTGCTGCAGCCCTGCCCAGCTTAGTCCACCTCCAGCCTAGTCCACCTCCAGCCTTGGTTCTCATGCTCACAATTTGGAGCTTCAGCCCAGCAGTGGAGTTCCTCAAAATTCCTCTACTAGGCCCGCTTCCAGCCTCAGATCTTGTGCAGGTCAGGAAGTGCTGTTCAGCCTTGCTTGGCATGATCTGCCCTGACCATGATCAGTCGTGACCTTTGCATATCTAGGATATGCTGCAGACTGGCTCAGCCCAGCCTCCTCCCAGCACCGGCTCCCACACATTGTGAGTTCCACAATTCAGCCTGGCTCAACTGGTCACTACCCCCAGCTCTTCATGTAAACTGGTATTATAGTCCCACAGGTGCAAACCCACAAGTCCCTTACAGAATCTGCCCCCAGATCCAGTTCTTTCTTGTTCTCGAAGGTGCTGTGGACCAGGCTGACATTGCTTACTCCCTGATTCAAACTCGCAGATGGGTACTACAGCTTATACCAGTCAGGCATGCCCACCAGCCCCAGCATTCCTACGTGTCAATGAGCATGAGATGATGCTACTTACTGAATCCAGGTGTCGCACCTGGGTGGGTACTCTGCCTGACCCACACAAGCCCTCAGTTTCTCCCCTCTAAACCCTACTGTCTCAGCTCTTTCACCTTCCTGCAAGTGCAATGGCCTGGTTTACGGAAGTATCCAAAAGTCACTCCTCACCATACCCTCAGTGGCTCTCACTCAAGCCTAGGCCTAGACTGACCTTCTCCTTTAGACATTCTGAAGCCTGTTATGTGATGCATGTCATACTTGGGAGCCAGAGTGGCATGCCATGGCCTGGTGTCTCCTGCCTTTCCTGCATCTTTAAAAATAAGTAAAAATAATAAAGTAAGAAACTATGTTGGCACATAGGTATAGTTAACACAGGGTTGGCATTAAGCAAGCACAGAATACCCACCAGCTACCAGCTGCTTTTCTCCCAGCAGTGTTAACAGTTGCCAAATACAAGGCAACCTAGGCAGTTGGCTACAGCTGGGGAATAAATCCATGAGTGATAGCCTGCTGCCTTCTCCTGAGTTATTTTGCCTTGTTTTCCATTACTTTCCATTTTTAATCATCCAAGTCATCACTGAATCAGAAATTCCTACAATGACTTCTTCATTTACAAGAATTCCTGTTTCATCCTCACCAAGGACTATCAGTATGGGCACCAAGGACTACATCCCAACTGCCAAAGAGACCATGAGGAATTGGAGTGCCTTCAGAGGCCAAGAACTCTGAGGTCATCCACCCCCGTTTGGATCTACCATACGGGTTGGAAGAAGCCCAAATTCTTCCTCACAGAATCCAATGTCATCTGAACAACAGCCAAGAGCCCTGAGCGATCCGCAGAAAAAGAACAGCAAATTTCCTTCGGGACTAAGGAGAGGAGCTTTCTCTGGTCCTTGCTTAGTTCCAACTTTGGATCCTTACCCTCTCTTACAATGACCATCAGGGTCTCTCCGGAACCCTCCCTCCAAACACACACACACTAGAATAGATAGACAGAGAACAAGAAGGAAAGCTTAGAACCAGAAGGAAATGGTCAGCATGGACTCACACATACGTTACTAGGTAGGACACGAAGATTAGTTACTCCTCACTAAGGTATTGAAGATTTCTCTGCACACCCCTTCTAAAACTGTTCTGCACTTCAACTGTTGACATATGCCCTGTTAGAGTTAAAAGCCAGTTTAGACTATCCTAAAATCTGCCAAGGTCAGCAAAATTATGTTCCAACACTATAAACTCCTAAATACTAAAATGAAAATAGACACAAGACAGTTGAATAGTACCCTACAGCCATTTTAAGGTGTATAGAAGCCGGTTGTATATAAACTAAAATTGTAATGTCAATGAAGTAGTCACAGGATGTGGTTAAGAATCTCCATTTTTTTTTAACATACTGGTTACTCAATACCATGTCAATTAATTCCATAATGTTGTAAATTGTTGTTGATGTTATATTGTGGCTTTTAAGTGATTGGGATGATATTCTGCCAGCTCTACCTTCAGACCAGAGATGGTCTCCCCAAGAAACTATTAAATTTATCTGGACAATAAGATGCTGGACTCTATGCTTGGTATATACTTGCAATGAAAGAATCTTGACTGAATTTGAAATGTAATACAGCAACAAAGCGGAGGAATCCACCATGGGGGAGGGTATGGGGAGGGGTTGGGGGATTCCCAGAGCCTATGAAACTGTGCCACATAAAGCAAAGTAATTAATAAAAAATATATTTAAAAAAGAATTCCTTTTTTAGGAAATTCTAATGTTCTTTCATTAATGCCATCTTTACAAACATTTTTAGGTACATAAGAGTAGCAGTGGCCCTGTTAGATCTCCTGATGAACTGCCTTTATGTTTCCACAAACTTTTCTTCTTGTCATTTATCCCAACAGTGAGTTTGTATTTATCATTGGAATATTGGAGCATGTGCTAAAGTGGTGACTCCTCTAAGGCAGGGCATGTGTCTTGTTACTTAAGCTCTTCATTGTATATTCAGTACTAATTATAACCAGTGTAAGAAATTGGGTGAATTAACAACTTGATGAAATGCATATCAAAATGTTTATGAAAAAATAACTTGCATTCCTCTCAGTTTCACTTTGTATTTTATAAATGAACAGTTTTAATGCATAGAAATAAAAGCTGTCTACATACAACTCTGTAGAGGCTCGGAAGTTAACACAAGTAAAAACCACCTAGGTTGGTCCACTCAGCCTAAGCAAAAATGCCATGAACCACTTACCTGTATACAGATTGTTCAAGGGTTTCAAGACAAGTCGTGAAAGCTAAAGTTGGCAAGAAATACAATTCTTACCCTGGATCAGCTAGAACAGCACAGGCACTCCAGCTGCTGAACACAAAACTGCCTCAGCACTCCTGGGGAACAGTGAGGCCCTCCCCTTGGACTGTGTGTGTTCACTGCAGTGTAGCCAAGCAGGGAGCACACGAGGGGTTCCCAGTAGTCAGAGAAACCAAACCCAGCTCCATTTCCACACTGTCAACCCCATACCCTATAGGAACTGCCATGGAAACTTCTACATCCCAAACCTCTGAAGATTTTAAGCCATGACCTTTCTAGAAACATGAGATACAACATTAGGCTTTTTATGGGCTTTGTCTGTTACCAATCACCATCCAACTTCCTTGATTAAGTCATAAAACCTTATCTCTATGGGAGAAAAATAAACCTGTTTTCATGAAAATCTCAGAATCTGCCTTCCTGAGACCAGAGGGACAGCCACAGGTAAGCACTAGGCAATAAAAACGAGGACAAGAACCATCTAGAGAGAAACTGCCTCCTGGCCTGGTGCTGCTCACTCCTGCCTTGGGGGGACATGGCCCTGACTTGGCACCGCTGGGCCCACCACTCACTAAAAGGCACAGGTGCCCCCCAACCGCTCCTCTGATATTGTCACACTGGAAACCTCAAAACTGGGTTCAGCAGGCCTCTCTGACACCTGCCTGGGCTTGGGAGTGGACAGGACATCGCCACCAAGCTAGTGCACTGGGATGGCTCACAGACAACAGCACTTCTGCCAAGAGCTGGACTGTGCTTCCTCACAAAACAGGGTGCTCAGGCTTGTGGTTCGGAGCACGGAGTACTGAGACAGGTAAGGGCTCCCTGGCCTAAGTCCATTACAGACAGCAGGACACAGTGCTGCCACAGCCAGGAGGGATGCTGCCCTGTTACAGCATTCACATTCTAAAAGAGTGAAAGAACACTTCTAAAACAAGTGATATGCAAATTACCCAAAGTATTTGCAGTCATGACCACAGTCTTAGGTCATGACCACAATCTTATTTACATCTGTTTTCACTTCACTGTTGAAAGTCATACATAGTGGGTGGGTCCCGGGAGCCAAGTTTTGCAGGTCTGCAGGCTTCCTTTTAAGGTCCACAATTGTGACACTAAACACAACTCCTTTGAGCCAAAGAATCATGAAGAACCTCTGAGAAAACAGGCAGTTTCCTATGCCTTCACCATTGCTGCCAGCCTTGATGAAGAGCTCAATGAGCGGCTCTTTGTCCTCCTCCTTGCAGGGCCGGCTCAGCTGCTAGGGATCCAGGGCTGCTCTGGCTGCGGACTCCTGGAGGGACGCTGTGCTTGCTGGACACACTCCCAGTGTTGAGCTTGGCTCCCTCAGCACCACCCCATGCCCCAAGAGCGGCTCACAGGCAGCCGCAGCCCCAGCCGCTTCCTTAATCCCTCCTGTTTTACAAGTATATGTTCTAAAGATTATCAGTAATCTCTGATTACTTTAGGCAGTGTCCACTGACTTGAGTACTTGTTATGGACACTAACCTGAAGCACAGGCTAAATTATGTAAAGCAATAGGTTCTCAAAGTTAGCTACACAAGACATATGGAGACCTTACAGTATCCTATTAGAAAAACTCATTGAGAAGAGAATAAAGATGGCGAAATAGGATAAGGACATGTTTAAACAGAGAAACATTAGCCAGTCTGAAGCAGAGAGGACACATTCCAGGAAATAGGAGAGAACAGAACAGCAGAGGGGCACCTGCACACTGACAGACACAACAAAGCAGCGGACACAATGATGTGGTGCTACAGTGACTGATACCCCAGCAGCATTCAGCGAGCAGTGATCTGAATTGCACCAGAGGCCAGAACCACACCAGCAACAAGGTGGGAAGGGACGTTCACCGGGAGCTAAGGAGGCAGTGCAGGAACAGGGTGGATTTCACAGCCCAGTCTGCCCCACAGAACCAAATCAGGCACCATGTTGTATAGAGAGACAAAGGTTATGGGACAGGACTGAGCATGCATTGAGCTGAAGAGTGAACTCATTTCTGGCTCTGTGAACTGCAACAACATGGCATCTTACAAGTTCCAGCCAAGATAGGTCCTGGCGGCCCTCAGACCTAATGGCCAGCGGGTCAAGAACTCTAGTCGTGGCACATCAGGTGCCATTTTGTATGGTGTGGAAAGGAATTTATGACTGCAGGGAAAACAATGAGCTACACATGTGCTGAGCTGGGAGCAAACTAATGGAGCTCAGTGCACTGGTTCCACAGGAAAATAATATTGACTTTGGCATTTTGCTGGTCAAATTAGGCCCGTGAGGCCCTCAGATCTAAAGGCCAATAGGTTCCAGGAAGACCACCACCAACAATAACCTAGCTATATAGAATTCCAGGTGTCTCCCTAATCTTGGGAACTGTTCCAACCGGAAGTGGGAGAAAGGTTGCACAGACATTGGTGCAGCCTCAGCTCGGTATCACAGCAGGTAGAGAGTGGTGAGTCAGGAGGTGGGTCTACGGAGACCATGGTGGAAATCTAACATAAGAACCCAGACCTGGGACTCACTGGAGGGAGTGGCACAAGTGACTACAAGCAAAAATTGTGTACCAACTGCAATAAGTAAAATTGAACTGTAGACCTGTGGGTGACACAGCTTAGAAACCCGACACAAGGAGAAAAATCTGCTAACTAGAAGTACAATGACCAAGAGCAAAAGAAGAGACAAATGCACAGTGAATATTACTGAAATCTCCCCTGCAAAGGAGCAAAATCCTTTGCCAACCTCAGAGTTCACTGAGGAAGACATTGAGAAAATGGGGGACACAGAATTCAAAATGCTTTTTATAAAGTGCTTATCAACAACAAGAATCACACAAAGCAGCAGTTCAAGGAATTAAGAAATATGTCACAAAGGAAATGAATCAAAAGAAAGCTGATATATCAAAATTGGAGAATACAGTGGAGCAAATTTAAAGTTCAGTGGAGAGTCTCCAAAATAGAATCAAACAAGCAGAAGAAAGAATCTCAGAATTGGCAGATATTTCCTGTCATCAGGGGGAAACAAACAAAAAGCTGGAATCAGAGCTGGATCAGGCCAAAAAAAGTATTCATGAATTGAAAGATACTATTATAAGGCCAAATATAAGAGTTATGGGAACACCAGGAGAATCAGAAAGAGAAACTTGGATTAAAGGTGTATTCAATGAATTAAAAAGGGAAAATTTCCCTAATCTAGAGAATTGGGAAACATGATCCAGGAGGGTCACAGATCTCCCAACAGGGTTGACCCAAAGAGATCTTTACGATACATAATAGTCAAGTTCTCTTCAATCAAACATAAGGAAAAGATCCTTAAATGTGCACATGAAAAAAAAATCAATTGACATAAAAAGGAATGCCAGTTAAATTCACAGGAGACCTCTAGAAGGAAACTACATGCCAGAAGAGAATGAACAACATATTCCAGATTCTAACAGCAAAAATTGTCGACTCAGGATAATGTGCCCAGCAAAGCTTTCCTTTGTCTTTGAAAATGAAATAAAATTCTCCCGCAGTAAAGAAAAGTTCAAAGAATATGTCTCTTCCAAACCTACCCTACAAAGTATGCTTATAGATGTTCTCTTGACAGAGAAGAGAAATAATACTCACCAAAAAAGGGCAAATGGGAAGAACATCCAAGTAAAATAACAACAGAAGACCAAATCAATGAACAACCCATTGCTAAAATGACAGGACAAAATTACCATCCATTAACCCTAAAAAAAAAAAGTTATAAAATGATACTTGTGGGCAGAGGCTGGGACATACATCCACTGATTCTGGTTCCTCAAAGCAGACATCCTGATGCCTCAAGAGCCTGCAGAACATGAAACCACTGGGCCTTGTCAACACCAAAGGCCATTGGTCAGATCAAATGCAATGCTCAAAAGGGAATGGAGGGCTCAGGTTGACATACTCCAGTACATATTGAGGAGGCAGGGAGCAACACACCAACTCTCAACCCTATCCCATGTCTCACAGCTGATCCAGTAATACAGCAGAGCCAAGGCAGTAACCGTGGACCCCTGCCATGGAGTGTTACTGGCTACCACTCCACAGTCATGTCTCTAAAGATAGAAAGAGTTTGCTTCTTTGATTGCCCTAGATGACACCTAAACTCTAAAAAGGAAAACAGGAATTGTGAAACCTTGAATCCATCACCATAAATTAGACAGCTTCCCAGTACTTACAATCTTTTCTCTTAGAATCTGTGATATTACTGAAGGTGAGATTTAAAATTATTTCCAAATTATACATACATGTGGTCATACAATGCATTACAGAATGCTTTAAAAAAATCATGCATTAGCACAAAATCCAATCAGTGTGCAGGATGAACCTATGAGTTTTAACACACCAGAAAACAAAATATACAACAATAGAGCTTCAGCTTATACATTGCAAATAATCTTTAAAAGCTGGCACTTGTGTAATTTTAGTGTATGATCAAGGGTGAATATTCACAACTGTTTGGATACATTATTAAGATAGTCTCCCTACATATTTGCTCATGCTAGGTTTTTTTCCCCACATACTACAATTTAAAAAAAAATCAGGCGAACTGTAGAATACAAGCGAAAATTCAGTATTCTAACTAAACTAAAGGTGCAGAGGGTCAAAATGTAAAGACTCATTTTCCTCACTATCCTGTTTACTTTGAAAATTGTTATTTCTTGTAAAAACAGTATTCATTTAAAAGCCATGGGATATTTTTAATGAGTCAATTATATTTAAAATGGTTTCCACTTCTGAATTTGAACTATTGGTATATATATCCCAACTTCTGTTTCTGTTTGGAGTCATCACTAATTCTGAAGAGCATAAGCATCCTGAAACCAAAACATCTGAGAATCACTGACTTACTTAGTCACTGAGTCGGTCTCAGGAAGATGGTGCAGAAGGAGCCTCTGTGCCAGGTGCTAGTGCAAACCTGGGATAAAAGGCTCAGATTCCCAGGGTGGCTCTCAGTGACGCAGTCCCAGGGCAGATCTGGGCTGGGGAAGCCCAGCCTTGTGGAGTTCAATGCCAGTTTCCTGATTGGGAGTCAGGTCCTTTTGCCAAGACATTTGGGACACAACACTGCCAGCACTCCCATTGGACAAGCGGTTTCTGAAAGAGCCAATCAGCGCAGTCACTCCCAGTGGGGAGATCAGAGTCTTCCCCAGACTTTCAGGATGGGGTCCATGACGCCCCAAACCCTCCTCCTGCTGCTCGCGGGGGCCCTGACCTTGACTGAGACCCGGCAGCGTGAGTGCGGGTCGGGAGGGAGACAGGCTCTGCGGGGCAGGAGCGAGGGGAGCGCGGGGAGGGACACAGGACCCCGGGGAGCCGCTCACGCCCGCCCTTCACCCAGACCCCTTCCTGCCGCCCCTTTACCGTTTAGCGACCCCAAGGACCCTTCTTCTCTGCCCGCCCCAGCGAACTCACTTGCAGCATCCCGCTCCAGTCAGGTGTCGGCCCTGGTCTCAGCCCCTCTCTCCCCCAGGCTCCCACTCCATGAGGTATTTCAGCACCGGCGTGTCCCGACCCGGCCTCGGGGAGCCCCGCTTCATCTCCGTGGGCTACGTGGACGACACGCAGTTCGCCCGCTTCGACAGCGACGCCGAGAACCCGAGGTGGAAACGCGGGCGCCTTGGATGCAGCAGGTGGAGCCAGAGTACTTGGCCAGGCACACACGGCTCGCTAAGAGCACCACACAGATTTTCTGCATGGACCTAAAGGACCTGCCTGGCCGCTACAACCAGAGCGAGGCCGGTGAGTGACCCGACCCCTCCCCACGTGCGCCCAGGGCGCTCAGGGGCCCGGGGCCGAGGTCCCCCCACCCTGAGACTGCGCGCCCCGCGGAGACCCTCGGCGGGAGGAGTCCGCGGGACACGCACAGGTTGCATTTTCGGTTTCCGCTGAAATCCCCGCGGGTCGGTGAGGGCGGGGGCGGAGCTGCCTGGCCAGGGCTGACCACGGGCGGGGACAGGCTCTCACACGCTCCAGAACGTGTACGGCTGCGAGGTCGGGGCAGATGGGCGCTTCCTCCGCGGGTACATGCAATCCGCCTATGATGGCACCGACTACATTGTCCTCAATGACGACCTGCGCACCTGGACCGCTGCGGACAAGCAAGCTCAGCTCACCAAGTCCAAGTGGGAGGCTGCGGATGTGGCTGAGCAGCACAGGGCCTACCTGGAGGGGGAGTGTGTAAAGTGGCTGCGCAGATTCCTGGAGTTGGGGCAGGAGACACTACAGCGCACAGGTGCGCAGGGCAGGTAGGGATTGCCCTCACCAACAACCCCAGGGCTGCCTCTGGACTGTGGAGGAGGGGAAGAAAGTGAGACCCAGGCCTGTGTCCAGCTCTCCTCGTGGCTGCAGCAGGGATGTCCTCCAGGGTTTTGGGTCCAGAGAAAGAGACCCACCTTCCCTCAGTGTGAAGAGGGACCTGGATTGTGCAGGCATAGAAAATTCTGAAAGGAATCCTCTTGGTACCCTGGACTCCCTCTGGATCCTGTGAGCTGTGACCCCTCCCAGGCCTGTCCTCAGCCTCAGGCCAATGCACTGGGAAGATTCAGGGTTCTCAGTCTCTGCCTCCACTCAGGACAAGACCGAATCCATTTCACCCTGTCAGAGACCCGGGTCCTCCCAGCCTGAACCATACCTGATTCTTTGTCTACATCTTTGCAGACAACAGATGATCCCATTGTCTTTATCCAGGCCAGGTCTGAGTTAGCACTGCTTCCCCACCCCTGTCCTCCTGTCCACTCTCAGGATGGTCACTGAGTGTAAATTTAGTGTCAGGTGAAGAACATGAAAGGTCTGAATTTTCCAAATCTTCCCTCAGACCCACCCACAGCACATGTGACCCACCACCCAGTCTCTGACCAGAAGGCCACCCTGAGGTGCTGGGCCCTCGGCTTCTACCCCAAGGACATCACACTCACCTGGCAGCGAGATGGGGAGGACCTGACCCAGGACATGGAGCTGGTGGAGACCAGGCCTGCAGGGGATGGAACCTTCCAGAAGTGGGCAGCTGTGCTGGTGCCTTCTGGAGAGGAGCAGAGATACACATGCCACGTGGAGCATGAGGGGCTGCCTGAGCCCCTCACCGTGAGATGGGGTAAGGAGGGCAGTGAGGGGCAGAGCCTTCAGCAGAGACAGGGCTGAGACCTGGGGTCAGAGCCCCTTATTGTCCCTTCCCCTCTCAGAGCCTCCTCAGCCCACTGTGCCCATGTGGGGAGTCATCGCTGGCCTGGTCCTCGTGGCAGCTGTGCTCATTGGAGCTGTGGTCACTGTTGTGATGATTAAGAGGAAGCTCTCAGGTAGGGCAGGGTGAGGGCTGGGTCTGAGTCTGCTGTCTCCCAGGGGAAAGGTACCACTGCCCTGTTCCCAGCAAACACAGTGCACACACACCTGCACCCCCAGCTGGGCCCCAAGTGCTCACACTGGTTCTGGTGTGAAGCACAAGTGAAGGTACACCATGAACACTCCACAGGGAAGACACTACTCATGAGGATCTAAGACCCAGAAGCCCCGGTTCAGGGGGAGGTCCCAGCTGAGGACACACCTCCAGAGAGGCCTCTGATCCTTTCCTAGGTCTGTCAGTCTAACATGCTAGTCCAGTCCTCTGGGCTCCCTCTAGGCAGGTCCTCAGGCCCTGCCTTCTCCCTGCCTCTCACTACTTGTTTTCTCTCACAGGTGGGAAAGGAGGGAGCTACACTAGGGCTGCAGGTAAGCACTGGGGTGTGTTTTGGGGTAGGGGAGTCTCCAAGGCTCTCGCCATAGTCAGATGGCCATGGAGAAGCTGCCCTGCCCACCCAGTAGCTCCTCTCTCAGCCACAACTCTGGGGCTCTCACCAAGTCCTGATTGGTTCTCCCAGGTGGGGACAGTGCCCAGGGCTCTGACTGCTCTCTCACAGCTTGAAAGGTGAGACCTGGAAGGCCTGGAGCAGGGAGAGATGGTGGGTTTGAAGGGAAACAAAGGGGCTGGGGAATTCCTTGCATTTGCACATTTTCATGTGTGCTTGGCTGTTCCTGACCCATGTGTAGTGACCTGAATTTGTCACCTTTTTTTTCTGTAGTGTGAGACAATTGCCTTGTTTGGGACAGAGGGATAGAACCATGCTCAAGTCCTCATCCTGTGTCTTCAAAAAGCCCTGCCCTCCCTTCCTGCACAGGCATCTGAGTGTGTTCCTGTGGGCACAGTGTGAGGTGGGAGCCTGGCCCTCCCAGCCCAGCATGGGCACCTCCATCCCTGTCTCAAGTCAGGTGCACATGCTGCAGCTTTTCCCTTCCCTGTGCAAATCTGAACAACATATCATTTTTCTCATTCTTGTCAGAGGTGTTAGTGAGAAAATTTAAAGAAAATTCCAAAAAATGGACAGAGAAAATAAACAGAAGCACCATAAACCTTCCAGAAGGCATGTGTTTGCTGTGTTCAGTCTGTTAAAGGAGGGGATAGGAGAGCTGGGAGGCCTGTGAGGACAGGGTTGTCCCCAGGCTGTGCTCAGCCCATCAGGCTTTGTCATGGTCACTGCCAACTTGGTTCAGCTGCCCCAGTGTCCTGATCTCTCTGATAAGAAGTGCCCACCAACACCTGCCATCACAGGACTCAGCTGTGGCCATCAGGTCCTATCTCATGGACCCAAACAGTGGTGGCTGCACGAGGCCAGGACAGTCAAAACTCAGGCTTGGGTTCAGCCCTGGGCTCCTGTCTTCCCATGTCCATTTTGTTCCTTAGTGTTGTTAGTTGATTGCACCTGCTCTTCCTGTGTGTGAGCTCTGGTGGCCTTTACCTCTGTGTGTGTAGGAGTCAGAGGGGAGGGAGGCAGGAGGGCAGAGGACACTTGTGAGAAAGCACAGGCTGCATGGACACCAGCAGGACAGGATGTTGCTCTGCAGCAGCCACAGGTGGCCTCTGTCTCAACTCCACTAATGAACCACAGGGTCTGGAAGGGCAGGTACAACACACTCAGTACTAAGATCACATTACTGTGGGCCAGACCCAGTGCAGGGCAAGTTGGTCCAGAGTGGTTGTGAGGGCTGGGGCAGTGGCTGTCTCACCACCATGGTCAGTGTGCACTGCCCTGAGGAGGTGACCCTGAGGAAGGTTGGAAGGACACAATAGCTCACCAGCAAAGGTGTCTGGGCAGGTGCTGTGCAGGCAGGGGATGGCCAGTGCAAATGCCCTTGGCAGGAACTAGTCTGCACACAGAGCAGGGAGCCATCAGGAAGGCTGGATCAGAGCACCACCATCCAGCAGCAGACAACACACTTGGAAGGCTCAGCCCTGACTCTGAGTGAGGTGGGAGCCACTGAGACAGCTCTGAGCAGAGGAAGGACATGTGTGCACCTTCTCCTGTCCAGGGACCACCCTGGCTGCTGTGTGAGGATGGGGCTGAGAGACTGAGAGGCTGGAGACAAAGCCCTCGGGGCTCCTGCAGTGTCCAGGCAGGGATGCCAGTCACTGTGTGGGTGTGGGCATGGGCAGAGTGGGAGAGAAAGAGATTCTGGATCCTTCTGCAGATGGATACACAGCACTTCCTCTGGACGGCATCAAGGGAATGAGAAGGAGGAGGCAAGGAGGACACCCAGGGCTTCAGGCTGTGTCAGTGGGGATGGCATGACTGTGAGAGAGGGTTGACATGGGAGGGTAGATCCCAACGGAATTGCCCAGGCATTCAGTGCAGGAACAGCGGGAGCTGGGATGTCAGTGAGAAGTGACACTGTGGGGTTGGTAGTGACCATGAGTCGGGGATGAGGGTAAGTCTCTGTACTGAAGACACCCCGGGGAGGTAGCTCCACATGGACCACATCTGCAGTCAGAAATGGAGATGGGGCACGCAGGAAGTGAGTGGCAGTGATGAGAGTGTGCACAGCACCAAGCCCTGGACATGGAGAGCTAAGTGGGGAACCAAGCCCACTGCTTGAGCAGTTGCAGTGCTGTGGTCACTGTGAGAACCAGGGACCACAGATGTGCTAGGGGATCCCGTGGGCACAGGGAGGGCTGGGACAGTCTAGAGTGGGCAGGGCATCTGTGCGTGGCTCAGGTGGGTGCTGACAGTGCCACCCCAGGTCACATTCTGGCAGCAGGAGGGGAGACAGGATTCTCACCTGGACCTCAGCCTCCCCTGAAGGATGGTCACGTGAGCACACCTGGGCCCTGGGACCTACACAGTGAGGGGCCACTCTGGCAGAAACTTGGGTACATGCGGCACAGCTTAGAGTGTTTACTCAGGATATTCCGGCTTATGAGATGGCAAACACATGCACCCATTTCTGAGCCACACCTCCATCCTGACCTCTGACTGTCCTGGGGCTGCTGTGCTGGGCAGGACTGTTAACAACGTGCTGGGCAGGGCAGGGAGTCCCAAGTCCAAGTCACCTGTATAATCCCCAAGGAGAACCCACCCACACTGGGCACCTTCCTGTTTAGCTGGGGGAAGGGGCAATCATGACAGTCTCAGCTTGTGATGTTTCAGCTCCTAGTGTTCACATCCAGACATAGCACAGCCAAGGTCAAAGGTGCATTGAGTTCTCTGAAAGCCTAGCGATCAACCCCACTGTCACCCACACTTGGGAAGCCCAAGGCCCTTGAGCAGAGAGCACCACAAGATGTGGTAGGAGTCAAAAATTATTTTTATTTATTTGAAGATTTTTTTTCATCTTTGTAGAAAGGAGAGTACTCGCTATCCCCTGGCTCACTTCCCAAAAGTCCAAGCAGCTGGGAGTGGGGCAAGCCAAAGCCCAGAACACAAACTCAGTCCAGGGGTCCTCATGCATCATCTGCTGCCTCCCAGAACGTGCACTGGGTGGATGCTTGGCAGAAAGTAGAGCCAGGACTCCAACTGAGCACTGAGATGGGATTGGGCATCCCAAGTTGCATCTCCACCCCTGTGCCAAGTGCTCACACCTATGTCCATGGTTCTCAGTAAGGGTTAAATAAAGGGCACAGCTGGTCACTGATGACACAGGACATTGGAGATACACAGTACCCTCTCTCCTGGTGGGGCAGAGCAGGAGGAAGGTTCAGGAAGAGCACACAGCTGAGAACACAAAACTTCCCAGGATCCTGCTGCCTCACATGGTGCCCCACACAGATTCTCACGCCTTGAAGCCCACAGTGAAATCCAGGAGTTGCTAAGTTACCCTTCCCTTGGCTGTGTGACACTGTAGCTGACTGAAGGCAGAGGAAATGCAGAGAACCTGGTTGAGGCTGCACAGCCAGGAGCAGAATCCATGGCCTCACCCTGGCTGGTCCCAGCTGGGAACCACAGCCCTGCTGCTGGGCACAGAGGGCACAGCTCACACCCTTGACCCTGACCTTGGGCCTGCTCCAGGACTGCTGTCTGTGCTGACAGCCTGGGCGTCCTGCATTTAGCAGCTCTGAGGTGTGATGGAAATGCTTCTGTTTGCTCCAGAGGAGACAAGGTTCACTTCCTGACTCTCCCTCAGAATTCTTCTTTCCATGGGTCAGTGAGGGGCTTTTCCTTCCCTCCAAGCAGGTCTCTGATTCTCTGACACCAACTAGCAGTCCTGCCCTGGCAGGGACACCTGCAGTGAGTGTCCAACCTGCACGCTATAGGCCCATCCCTGACATTGCCCTCACCTCCCAGGCCAGCTGCCCTCAACTCCCACCTTGGTTACCTGCTCTTCTGACTGCAGTGGCTACAACGTTGAGGTTTTGCACAGTGTTCCTCCCAGGTTGGATCATGTTCTGTAAAAACTCACAGACCCCAGGCAGAAATTGTACTTCCTGTTACAGTCTACACCAAGGTCACAGAGGGGCAGCCAGATGAGCACAAGGTCTACAAGGATCCTGGTGTCAGGGCCTCTGTGTCCCAGTGGAGTTGGGCTGCAGCCCCTCTCAGCAGCTTACTGAATGGCCAGTCCAGGGGCTCTTCCCGACCCTTCCTTAGAGGTGTCCATGGAGCTTTCCTTACAGAGTCTTTCTTGTCAAAGTTTATGTTCGTCTGTTTGGCAGATGGAGACTGACAGACCCATGAGAGGCTCCCTTCCACTGGCTCACTTCCCAGGAACAAGTGAGGGCAGTTTTGTCTCCCTCATGTGTCCTTAGGATGGCCTCATCCCCTGAAAACCAAAAGTAATAGGGGAACTATGAAAGAATTTACAACACTGAATAAACAAGAGAATAAGCATTTAAGACAAGAAATAAAAGTCTACAGACATTAATAGGGAAAGGTTGTTTTTATTTTAGAGCATTTGACAAATTCAGACAATCCCAGCTCTGATTCCCTCGGGCTTTTAGCTGCAGCAGATCAGACAGGAGCCCAGAATCCTTCCCAGGGGGATCTGATAGGAGACGCTCCTGCTCCCTCAGAAACTGGGGAACATGAACTTCACATCTCTGAGAGGCAGACACATGAGAACATGTGCTTCAGCCCCTGTGTGAACCAGGTCTTCCCATTCACAACAGCTATAACAAGTGAAATGCCTTGGGGTGAGTTTAGCCAAGGATGTGAAAGATCTCGACAGTGAAAGTCACACAACTTCAATGAAAGAACATGAGACACAAACAATGGGGAAAATCTTCCAAGATTCTGAATGAGAAGAATTAATATGATCCAAATGTCCATGGTGCCCCAAGCAATTTACAGATTCAATGTGATCCCAATAAAAGTACCAAGGTCATTGTTCACAGAGCAACAAGAACAAACCAAATACCAGATTAGCAGGAGGAGACAGATCAGAATAAATGAAAGTGAAATGAAGGAAATATGAGAGGCAAACAAAAATATAGGTTGGTTTTACAAAAATAAAATAGACAAATATCTAGCCAGACGAACCATAAACAAAAACAAAAGCAAAAGCTTTGAGAAAAGCTCAGATAAGTAAGATAAGTAGAATCAGAAATGAAAATGGAGACATTACTGGTCCAGCACATTGGCTCAACTGGCTGATCCTCCACCCTCAAGCACCTCATCCCACATGGACACTGGTTCATGCTCCTGCTACTCCACCTCCCCCTCAGTCCCTGCTTGTGCCTGGGAGAGCAGACAGGAACAGCCCAAAAGCCTGCAAACCTGCACCTGAGTGGGAGACTAGGAGGAAGCTCTTGGTTCCTGGCTCCACATCAGCTCAGCTATGGCCAGTGCACCATTTGGTGAGGGAACAAGATGATGGAAGATACAGATCTCTTTTTTTCTTGTACAATATGCCCTTCCAATAAGGATAAAAAATGCTTAAAAAATAAAAGGAGGACCTGACACAATAGGTTGGTAGCTAAAGTCCTCACCTTGCAAACGCTGGATCCCATATGGGTGCCAATTCTAATCCCAGGTGGCCCTGATTCCAATCCAGCTCCCTGTGTGTGACCTGGGAAAGCAGTAGAGAATGGCCCAAAGCCTTGGGACCCTGCACCCACATGGAGACACAGAAGAAGCTCCTGGCTCCTGGCTTCAGATTGGCTCAGGTCTGACCGTTGCTGCCACTTGGGGAGTGAACCAGCTGATGGAAGATCTTTCTCTGTGTCTCTCTGTCTGTAAATCTCACGAGAAAATAAATAAATCTTGAAACAAACAGGAAAATGGAGACATTACTGCTATTCTATAGAAACACAGATTCATAAGAAACTGCTGTAAGGACCCCCAACTTGGGCACTGATTCAAATCCTTCAAATTTAACAGCTCCACTTCAATCAAGCTCCCTGCTCATGGCCTGGGGAAGCACCAGAAGATGGCTCAAGTATTGTGTCATTCACTCAGGACATATCTTAGGCTCCTGGCTTAGCCTGGCCCAGCCCTGGCTGTTGCAGCCATTTATGGAGTGAAACAGCAGATGGAAGATCTTTGTGTCCTGTTCTCTCTGTAACTCTGCCCTTCTGAAATAAAGCAAGAAAGAAGGAAGATGGGGTGAGGGGGAAGAAGGAAGAGAGAGAGAGAGACAGTAAAAGAAACAAAGAAAATTTTCATGAAAAAAATATATACTGAAAAATTCGATGTGTTAATCCAAAATAAAAGAAGGAACAGCTATTGCACAAAAACACAACAGTTAAGTCAACACTGTTAAAGCTGCATCCCACATTGCAGTGCTCAGCATCCAGTCCAGTGTCCTGCTAACACACACCCTGGAGCAGCACATGGTCCTTCAAGCACTGGGTCACCCATAGGGGAGACCAAGATGGAGGGTTGGACTCAGAATTCAGAGAGGTCCAGCGCTGGCTACTGCATGTGGGGGTGAACCAGCAGATAGAGGATCTCTCCCCATTTGCCTATCTCTGTCTGTCTTTTTTTCCCTCCCTCTCTCTTTCTCTCTCAGTCTAACTTTCCAGTGATATAAGATTAATTCATTTAGGATAAAAATAAAACCTTAAAATGAAACAACAGTTAACCAAGGGGGAAATTCTCAAAAACAAATTTCTTTGATTTTTTAATCCATAAAACTGTACAACGGAGAAATACTTAATTGAAAAAATTAGTTTCTACATTTGTTAAGAGAGCATGAGGGTTATTTTCTGACCCACCTATCAACCCCAGGTCCATGCCCCCAGCTTTCAGGCAGGCACAAGGCCAGCAGCTAACATTCCAGACACCACTTCCTGATGCCAGAGGAGGCCAAAGGGATTTGCTCTCCTGGAATTGTGTCTGAGCTCACACATGAGCGCCATGATAAGACTCACTCCGCAGCTGCTCTTTGCTTCACTCCCTTCACTCTTGGTCAGGGCTGCACTCATCTCCACGACAATGCTGGTCACAGCATCTAAACACCTGCACTCCTCACAGATGGCTGGGACAAAGGACAACAGATGGGCAAGCAGCAGACAGACTGCCCAGGCTGGGAAGGAGTGAACAGAGGGATAAGGCTTGGAGAGCTCCCACCTTCACTGAGGAACCTAGGAGCCCACAGGCTCCCCAGGGATAAATGATCACTCCAAACCTGGGGACCTGGGGCTGCAACCACTGGCTGAGCTTGAGGCTCTGTCTGTTACAAGAAACTGATCCTGGTCAACCGTGCCAAGTCAGCATAAAGAGTACATGTCTGAGGATGAAGGAAAGAGAAAGATTTTTCAGACATCAGCAAGCTCCTCGAAAATGAAGACATAGCAGGATGTGGGACACAGCTAAGGAACAACAAAGGTTGACTGGCTGATCTGAAAGTAGCAAAGGTTGTGTAAGAGATGGGAACCTGTCCCAAGAGAAGGAGGTTTGGTGCAGCTGGTTAAGCTCCTGCATGTGAAGCCAACATCCCATAGCAGAGAGCTGGTTCACATTCTGACTGCTCTGCTTCTGATCCAGCTCCTTGCTGCAGTGCCTGGGAAAGCAGCAGAAGACGGCCCAAGTGCTTGGGCTCCTGACAGCTCTGTGGGAGACCTGGTTGGAGTTCTGAGTTCCTGGATTCAGTTTGGATCAACCCCAGCTTTTATATCCATTTGGGGAGTGAGCAGTAGATGGAAGAGCATTCTCTCTCTCTCTCTCTCTCTCTCTCTCATTCTAACATACACCCACACAAAAACCACCCCCCCACACACACACATCTCACCCTGTCTCTATCTGACTTTCCTTGTCTCTGTCACTCTTCTCTCAAATAACTTACAATGAGAAGCAGAGCTGTTGCAGAATCACGTGCATCTTTCTTTTCCCTTCCTCCCATGGCGACACCTGAGCCTGTGACTAACCAGAGTGTCTGCTCACACAGATCACCCACACTCACTGGCAGTTCAGACAGCCTGGGAGAGTGGTTGAGGTTGTACTGTCCCCAGTCTGCACAGTCAACATGACCAAAGCAGGGAATCCTGACCCAGAAGGTGAAGGTGCAGGTGACTAATGTCAGCACAGCATGGGCTGCAGGCTGAGTGGGCTTCCTGCTGATGACAGACACCGGGAGCTGTTAACACAATGCAGCACACACTGGCTGTGACAGACATTTAGGGGCTCTCAGAAAGACACTGAGTGTGAGACAGGGAGCCAAGGCTAAGGTCAGCTCAGGTGTTGGGAGTGGTGGCCACTGGGCAGGCAGAAACTGAGAAGACACAAGGATACTGCATGCCATGAGAAGCTCCATTTTATTTATTTATTTTTTATTGGAATGTTAGAGAGGGAAGAGGCAGTTAGAGATCTCACACCTACTGGTTCTCTCACAAAACCAGGGAAGGGCCAGGCTTAACTAGGATCCACCAGCTTCCTCCTTCTCCCCGATGGGTGCAGGGTCCCAGCAGTCAGGCCAGCTTCTGCTGCTCTTCCAGGCACAAGGGCAGGGAGCTGACTGAGAAGTGGAGCACACAGGACTCTGTTCAACAGCCACATGGGACACTGGCATTGCTGGCAGCAGCTTTCCATGTTACACCACAATGCCAGCCTCTCATGAGAAATCCTCAAAAATAATGAACTATTTCAACTATCAGTACTTGTAAGTTTGAATTAAATAAAAGGAAAACCTCCAAGCATGCAAAGGTTTATGGCTGAAGACAACTGAGCACTAAGATGATAGTTGAGGGACAATCAAACTCAGGGTCTCAAAGCATCCAACATGCCTGCAGCAATTTGAGAGAGACAGCAGCACTGAGCAAAACACAACAGCATGCAGCAGCAGGTGGATCTTGCAGGATGCCTGAACAAACTCTCTCCCTCCTCCTTCCTGGACTCCAGGACCCCAGATAGACCTCCAAGGGCCCCTCATCTTCTCCCACTCACAGGCAGGCCCTTGTCCACTCCTACTGAGGGCAGAACCCCCAGCCCAGCTCAGCCTGCATTACAGGGAACCCTGGAGCTCTGCTGCCTGGCCTGGACTGGGCCTATCTCAAGGAGCAGCCATGACCAGGAGGCAGCAAGGACAGAGACCCCTCCCAGCCACACAGAATGAACCAGGGGTGGCAGCTGCTGGGCTGATCCCTGCGTGTCCACCTTATTCATTCCTCACTCACTCAGTCCTGCCTCCCAGCAGGGCCCCGCCCAGGAGCACTAACCCTGCTCTTTAGCACCAGGATCCCAGGCCCCTGACACCACAGCTCACCCTAGTTCTGTACCCCTTAGGGCCCTTCTCAGGGCAGGCATCCCTGCCACACCAGCCTGAAACACACCCAGAAGATCTCAGCAGAGCCAGCCCCTCCTGTTCTGCAGGTCGCTGTGGTCCCTGTCCCTGCACAGACTCCCTCCCCTGGTCACCATGGCAGCAGAGCCCTGTCTCTGTCCCACCCTCACTACTTCCCCTCCCAGACTCAACAGTGAGATGCCTGCCAACATGTACATTCCCACTGCATACACACAGTTACACACACATCATGGATAATCCACATGGCACAGCTGCAGTCACAAATTTTAATACTTGAATCCACACTAACACACAGAGAAATACAATTTTTCCCATTTTGTTGCTTTTTTTTTTCTTTATTTTGGCTTTATAAGGGATTCTCACATTGCAAGAGGAATTTTAACCCACTGCATTACAAGCCTGACATCATTTTACATTTTTCTTTTTAAATTTTTAATAAACATTTATTTTCTGGATCCCGGACAGCCGCCACGTGCACATGGTGAGCTGTTTTCCCCGGGCCTGCTGGGTTTCGGGGGCCGCTTCCTTCGGGGTGAGTAGACCGAGGGGGGGAGGCCTCCGGGACTGGGCAAGTCCGGGACCCACCCGCTGTCCTCATGGGGCGGTGAATGGGATTTGGGAGGGGCGCGACCTTGGGCCTGGGTTATTTAAACCTCCAGCAGCCTCCTGGCAGCTGGTGGGTCTCAGGACAGGGCGTCTCATGTCTGGATCCTGGACAGCCGCCTTGTGCACAGCCGCCATGTGCTGAGCTGCTCTTGGGCGGCCAGTGCGACATTTGGTGCCAGGCTCTGCCTGCTGGCCTCCCGGCCGGGGAGCTCTGGGGATTTGATTCTTTGAGTTGCTGCTTAATTAGCTCCAGGTTGAACCTGTTGTGCTTCTTGGACCTGAAACAGGCAGTAACTCTTCCTTAGCAAAACTTGTAATCACTAATAATGCTGAGCACCAAATACCAGTCATGCAGAAGCTATGGCTTGGGGCTTGTCCTGCAAAAGTAGCTCCAACAGCTGGCCAATGTGTCAACTGGTAATGGAACAGAGTAGATTATGCACGACTGAGCAAACCTTAGCCCACAAGTAAAACTAGAAACCAGGAGGGAGCAGAGGTCATGCCGAGCTAGGCTCTTGTACCTACTGGTCTGTGGGAGCCAGGGACGCTAAGCCACAGTGTCTAAGGCAGAGTTCGGGACAGGGGAGGGGCTGTGCCAAGCTGAGTCAGAGCATCCATTGGCAGGCATGTGATCTATGGCTGGGAACAGACCCGGTTGGGGAGCAAAGGGGACAACCCTAGCTGAACTGAGGTTCCCACCAAGAGGCGCGTGGCCTGGAAGGGGGGCTGCGTTCTGATCTGGAAACAGTTGTAGTCTCCCTTGGCACAAGTGTGGACTGGGATTGGATGCACCGAACTGGGCCGGACCCCGACTCCCCCTGGTGTTCTGGAGGACCAGGGCAGATGTGGGATGGACTAGGCAGGGTCTCAAACCCCTACTAAGCCATGTGTGAGCCATATGTGGGTATGGACAAACCATGGCTGGGCTGGAACATCCAACAGCAAGAACCAGATTGGGTGGAAGGCCAGTCAGGAAAAGCCACAGTTCCTGCTATGACAGGAGGTGGACTGAGTAGGGATGGCTCATGGACCCACTGGTAAGCGTGAAACCTGGCATTGGGAGAGGTTCTGATGGAGGAGCCTGGGCAACTCCTCTGGCAGGACACAGACCCAGCAGGTAAACGCAAGAAACATGATAGGAAACAGCCCAGAAAAGGCCATGGAAAGCTACCCACTGGCATACAATTGGCAGATGTGGGGGCAAGACCAGGCTGAATCTGTCCTCATCATCCACTGGCAAATCCAGGCACCAGTGTGGGTCGACCCAGGGTCGGTCGCAACAAAGACTAGTGCACATTATGGAATGCCGAGGTGAGGTTGCCTGTACCAGAAGGGACCGCAGCGCCCAACCAGCCTGAGAACAAGAAAGGAAGTGGGCAGAGCTGGCAGGGGAATAAGGGAGGGTTCCTTTGCAGGACAGCTACTTCCGCAGGAGAGCATGGGCTGGGATGGGGGCAGACCAGACTAGGCAGAGCTACCACACCTGTGCGCCTCATGTGGACTAGATCAGGGAAAAGCCGGGCTGGGCAGATTATTCCTACTGGTGCAAACAAAATTAGAGTGGGCGAGGGTTGTTTGGGCTTAAACGCAGCATCAACTGGAATCTGGGAGTGGGAGAGGCCTGGGAGGGAAACAGTGGGCACATCCCTCTTGGGTTACCACTCCCACAGGAGGACATAAAACTAAGACAGCTGCTGGGGTGGAATGGGGTGTGGGACAGACTGGATTACTGCTACACTTACTGGCAAACCAGGGTAGGGGGTGGGCCTGGTCGGGGTTATTGTGGGTCGCTCCAACCTAGGCTGCAGCTCCCGCTGGTTTATGTGAGGGCCAAGTATGTGCTGGGCAGAACCAGGCTGGACTGCAACACCCATTGGTTCCAGTGGAAGTCGGGAGGGAAAACAGAACCAACCCAGCAATTGCAACCACCAGCTGATTGGAGCGATGGACGGTGCCAGACCCTGTACTTGTTAGCACATACAAGAAGTTTCTTTGGAGATCTTCCTAATCTAAATGCTGGACTCAGAACCCTAATGAAGAAAAAAGAGAAGACAGAACAGGTCAACCAACCATCTCAGCTATGATGGACTATGTCAATCAGTGGATTTTTCAAAGACCTCATAGTGCTTGGAGTGGCAAGATTGGCAGCGATTCATAACTGTGGCAATATCAAAACCATTTGAGCAAGAACCTCAGAGCATGCCCTACATCCGGGACCTGGGGAGGGTGGGAAATTGGGTGGGCTTCTCCCTTAATATCCCCCTTTAAACATGAAGCTAACAATATGGAAAACATACTAGTATTATCCACTTTCCTATAGCCGTTGAACCTTCTTACCCTAATTAACTATGTAAAGAATGTCAAAATAAAATAAATAAATAAATAAATAAATAAACATTTATTTTATTTTTAAAGGCAAATTTACAACCAGAAAAGGACAGATGGAGAGATAATTCCTCTGTCACTAGTTCACTCACCAAGGGGCCACAATGAACAGAGCTGAGCCAATCTGAAACCAGGAGCCAAAAATTTCTTCACGGTCTCCAGTGTAGGTGCAGGGCCCAAGGACTTGGACCATCCTAACTGCTTCCCCAGACCATAACAGGGAGCTGGATTGGAAATGGAGCAGCAGAAATATGGATATGTGTCCAAATGGGATCCTGGAGCCAGAGGCAACAGCTTTACCCAAAGTGCCACAATGACTTCACCATTGTTTTCCAATTACGAGATAAGGAAATAGAAGGGCTCAGGATGTTGTTGGTGAGACTTCAGCATTGGGCAATCAGGCCCCTCTCTGCAGATGGTAGGCTGCCTCAGTGGAACCAGGGGGCTCAGGAACAGACAGCATGGTCTGCCAGCTTGGATTTCTCTGGCATGGTCGGATGGCGCCACCTGGTGGTCATCTGCAACAGACAGGCTCACAGACTGTAGGAGAAAGAACCAAAGTTCCAGGCAGCTTTTTATCCCCTCAGGACCTCTCACTCTTCTCAAAACTCAGATCCAGCCCTCGTGGGAAGGATACTGATGCCCCACGAGCACTCCTATCACCCCCTTTCTCAGCCCTGACTCCTCTACCGCACCTCAATCCACATGAACCCTGCCGTTTTGTCACCACAAAGCAAAGGAGCAGAGGGCATCATGGTGGAGGATGAGATCCAAGAGCAGCCCCCACATGTCCACAGGGCTCAGCCCTGTCCTCTAGGCTCACACAGAGTCACACTCCCTCCTTCTGCTGGGACCCTTCTTGTCTATCCTGCTGCCCAGCTCACGCTGTACTCAACCTCCTCTCCCTATCCCTGAGCCAGCCCCTCACACCTGCACAGCACACCAGGAGGCCAGGGGCACAGATGGCCCAGAGCAGCAACCCTGGACAGGCTGAGCTGGCCCTGCCATGCCTGGAAAGCCCCAAGCCAAGGAGGTCCCAGGCCTTTGCCCTGCCCAGCTCCCAGGCTGCAAGTGCCCTCCTGCCCCTGCAGACAGCTGCTCCCACAGGTTGCCACAAACTGAAACTATGTCTGCCAGGTTCTATCCTAGCACAGACACAGCCAGGTCACAGCCCTCAGTGCATCCTCTTCCAAGTGGTAACTCAGGGTTCTGAGACCCTGGGCTAGACCATGCTTGCCTCTGCCATGGCCACCCTCACCACAGAAACCCTCCTGGACAGGGATCTCCATGTTGAGTTCCTGATTCATTTGTTTCCTACCATCCCTGGTGAAGGAGCACATCCTAGGAGCCTGTCCCCTGAGAGGAGGACTTGTAAAAGCCACCAGCACTAGAACTGGAATCCTGAGCAATCTTGAGGCCCTGGAGAGGACAGGAGCCACCTCATACCTGCCCTACCATGCCAGGGGTGTCACCTGGACAGGGTCTCCTGGCTGTGACACAGGAGTCGTGCCCTCCCATAGTGCCCAGGCCACATGGCTGCCTGACCATGAAGCTGAGTCACACATGAGAGTGTAGGGGACAGACCAAGCTGGAAGAAGGGCCCAAAAGAGCTCCAGCCCCATGGCCCTGACCTGCACACAGGATCTGCCCCAGGCTGGGTCTGCAAGGGCACACACACCCCAGGAACTCACCATCCCTCTCCCTCAGGCAGCCCCCTATGGAAGCAATCACAAGGATTGTCCCTGATGCCAGCTCTGACCACCTAGAGGCCAGGAACAGGTCAGGAGGCCCAGGAGTGGGGGAGGACACACAGATGGTCTGACATACAGGATGGGGACAGGGCATGGCCACAAAATGCTGCTGTCACTCCTCTCCCTCAGCCTGACCCCCAGGGGCCCTGGCACCACCCTCACTTTGCCTGCACTGAGCCAGTGAGAAGAGACAGGCTCCTGTTCCCTTAACAGAGACCTCAACTTCCATCCCCAGTCCCATGTGGGACCCTCCTCCCTGTGCAGGAGGAAATGCCAGGAGAACCACCTGCCAGATAGTACCTCCCCACTTCCCCAGCCAGGGACCCCATAAAAGGCTCCCCTTGGGCCTCTGGAGGTGACTTCCTGTGGCAGATCACACAGGGAGGAATGGCAGCCACAGGAGCACCAGCAGCAAGGGACTCAGGCAGCCAGGCACTCAGAGTGTGGGAAAACAAAGCCTCCCTGTGCACATGGGACCTGCCCAGGCCCGCCCCGTCCAGAGCCACCCTGAGGCTCCACAGCACATGGCACATAGAGTGAGCACCTGCTGCCTGCCACAGCACCCTCTGAGCAGCTGATTCCCTGCTCCCTACCAGGAGATCCCTGGTGGAAGCCCGTGCATGCAAGGCCCCCCTCCCATCGAGCAAGGCATCCCAGGCCAATGGAGATGGGGCCAGAGGCAGGGGAGGCCAAGGCAATGTTCCCAGCACATCAGGTTAAGTTCTTGCCTAGTGCTGCTGCCAAGGCCAGGGCAGGGTGGTTGAGGAAGAACAGGCCCCCTCTGCTTTGAGAAAATGGGATCGGGTGGGACAGTGTGCCTCTCCCCACCCTCACCCCCTCCCAGAAAAATCACAATGCTGGCCAAGTGAGCACAGGCTCAGACCCCAGTTGTGACCTTGGGCAGCTGAGTCCCTGAGTGCCTTGCGCCAGCACGACAGTCACAGTATCGCCCACGACACTGGCACAGGCCAGGCTTCCAAACTAAGCTGGGGCACTCCCAAGGAGCCATGCCCAGTATGTGATCACACTAGGAAGAGCAGGCATCTCCTTAGTAGAGCACAGAGCTAGTCATGCACCTGGCCAGGGATGTCCTGCTCTGGACACCAAATGAGTCCCAGGGCTATGGTATCTGCACAACCAGATTGTGAGCAAAGGCCGCCCAAGCTTCCTATGTCCTCGGCCTCAACTCTGGGGAATAGGAGAGAAGAAATCCTCAAAGACCCAGCTGTTTCACAGCCCTGGGTCCCCACCTGTGCTGACTCCTCCCTTCTCCTTGGCCACAGAGAAACTTCACCCACAGGAGACCTCCCTGGTTCCCCAAGACTCCCATCCTCCAACCACCTGCAACACCAGAGAACACGTCTATCACATGAGGGTTCCTCAACTACATGAGAATTCAGGGGAAGGGAAAATGCAGCCAGAGCTCCAAGGAAGACAGAGGCACCACGTTTGTCAGGCAAGTGTAGGAACGACTCCCACAGGCCATGGGTCTGCAGGAGGAGAAAGACTGGGAGGGAACAGCTGATGCTCCCCTGCATGGTGACTCTGTCAATTACACATATACCTGCCCAGTCCTGGGGTAGCCGGTGTCCCTAAGAACAGAGGGAAGCCTCCTGGTGTCCACACCCAACTTCACAAAGACCCACACATGCTCAGCGTGCGCATCCCACAGCCAAGGACAGTGGCCAAGAGCCTGCAGTCCCTCCTTCCCCAACCTGGTCCATGGGCCATCCCAGGGGACAGGAAGCTGAGGCCTGTTGGGCTCTCCCCAGAAACAGGGACTAAGGGAGAAATCAGAGAGCACACGCATGGCCTCTGCACCCAGCACACAGGGCCTGGGCTCCACAAGGCAGCACTGCCTGCTCTGAGGGTCACCTGACGGGTCTGTGGGTACTGGAGGAAGCTATTGTGGCCCTGCTAAGCCTCCAGGACTAGCTCATCGCTCACAATCGCCTCCCTCCAGCAGTGTCTGCAGGTCCCTGGCTCTCATCTCCATCCTAGCAGATTCTTCCGATGAAGGCAAGTTTACCCAACACCCTTTACCGAGTGATGAGCCCACCCCATTGCCCTGTCCTGAGGGATGAAGCATCTAGTCCCTCCTGGTCTCTGTGGGAAAGCTACCTTGTGCTGGAGGAGCCACTGTACAGGCTGCTCCCTCTGCTGGGACTGTGCTGCCCCTGATGCCCCAGGGACAGTTCCCACCTGGGAGTCTCTGCTCACCCCTCAGCCTGCAGAAAACTGGAAGCCCTGCCCACAGCCAGCCCCAAGGCTCTTACCACACTTCTCTGTTTATGGATCACCACCTACAGCATTGCGAAATGGACCTTCCTCATTACTTGATCCAGTTCATGTGTAAGTTTAATGGTCAGGCACATGTTGTTTGCCAAGCACTCAGAATGGAGCCTCCATGTTGGAGACCGCCCCCCACTCCCATGAGCCTCTGATGAATGAATGAATTCCCACAGGCACTTCAAGCATATACAGGCTGCCATTGACAGTTGTGGGATTCTAGCCCACTGCAAATGCCAGTTGATAATTTAACATTACATAGAAGTAGCAATTGGTCACTAATACAAAAGTGCCTGCACTTCTGGCCACAGGCACCTTCTCCCCTTTAACACAGCTCCCCGCCCTGCCATGCTCTCTCCTCTAGCTTCTCCCTTCTCTGTTGCCCTCAGCACTGCAGGACAACCCCAGGGAAACTGCAGATTCTCCTTCCTGCTGGACAGGGTGAGTCCGTCCTCTTTCCCTGACCTGTTCAAAGCAATCTTCCTGGGCACATGTCTTCATCAGTCAAAGGAGCCTGTGTGGAACACTTTGGGATTTCTCCAGAACAGAAGCTGCAGGGTGGGAGCCAACCCAGCCCCTCCCACAGCTGGGGTTGAGCAGCTAGGGCTGCAGGAAGCAGCACCTGCCTCTGCTGCTCACTCCCAGCTAACACATCTGGGATGGAGCCCCAGAGACCTCCTGCAGACTTACGCTGGCTGCTGCTTTCTGCTGCTGCTTACTTGATTTTCTATTTGTGCCAAGGCAACCACATCCTTGTGAAATTCATTTTGTACAAAGCCACAGCCCCAGGAGGAAAGGACACTGTCGTCAGTGAGCAGCGCTGGGAGAACCAGACCCCACAGGGGACACAGTGTGGAGCAGCATCACCTGCTCCTGAGCATCTCCATGTGGACTGAAGACCTCAGTGTCACACCTGCAGCTGGAACCTGGCAGAAGGATGTGGAGAGGGACACATTCTGGCAGGGACTGGGGCACAGACTTCTCCCACAGGACCCCTAACCCAGAGGTGATGGAGGAAATAGACCCCACGGCTGTGTCCACATAGCAGCTCCTACGGCAGAGGAAAGAGGCCAAAGAACCAAGGGACAGCCTCCCCTATGGGGAAAGTGTCTGCACATCCCACATCGGGCCAGAGGCTCATGGCCAAACATCCACAGGACTCAGCAACCAGAACTTCACTTATACAAGGACAAAGGAATGGCTTGGATATTTCTAAGAGAAAGACACAGATAGCCACCAGACTCAGAAAAAGTGCTCAGGGGTGGCACTAGGACACACTATAATGTACCCCGGTGCTCCAACCAGCAGAGCCAGTAACGTGGACAGGGAGAGGGTCTGGGGATGAAGCACCGACAGGAGACCAGTGAGTGGTAATCTGAAATGCAGCAACAGCCAGAACTCCACCAGAAACCAGTGGGAAGGGACATTCACCTGGGGCTCAGGAGGTGAAGCCAAAGAACTGCTTGTCCTGCTGGTCTGTTTGATTTGACCAGGAACAGAGACAGAGTGACAGATCCCACATGCGCAATGCAGGAACAGGGTGGATTTCACAGCCTAGTCTGTCTCCTAGAGCCGAATTGGGTGCCATTTTGTCTAAAGGAACAAAGGCTAGGGAAAGAACTGAGCATGCACTGAGCTGAAGAGTAAGCTCATTTCTGGTTCTGTAAACTGCAACAACGTGGACTCTTCAGGTTCCAGCCAAGATGGGTCTGGGTAACCCTCAGACCTGATGGTCCGCAGATCAAGAACTGTAGTAGTGGCACATCATGCACTATTTGTATACTGTGGCAAAGGCTTTAAGACTGCAGGGACAGGGCCTTGTGCGTGGCCTAGCAGCTGGGGTCCTCACCTTGAAAGCATCGGGATCCCATATGGGCATCAGTTCTAATCCCAGCAGCTCCCCTTCTCATCTAGCTCCCTGCTTGTGGCCTGGGAAAGCAGTTGAGGACGGCCCAAGGCCTTGGGACTCTACATCCATGCGGGAAACCTGGAAGAAGTTCCTGGCTCCTAGCTTTGAATTGGCACAGCACTGGCCATTGCGGTCACTTGGGGAGTGAATCATCGGAAGGAAGATCTTTCTGTCTCTCCTCCTCTCTATGTATCTCACTTTCCAATAAAACTAAAATGAATCTTAAAAAAAAAAAAAAAAAAGGCTGCAGACAACAGCAAGCTGCACATGCGCTGTGCTCAGGGACAACTCACTGAGCTCAGTACACTGTACTAGCACCAAAGGAAAATAATACCAACTGTGGCATCATACGGGTCAAGATAGGTCCGTGTGGCCCTCAGACCTAATGGCCAATGGGTTCTGGCAAGATTATCACCACCAACATCCTACCTATATCGGACTCTTGATGTCTCCCTAATCCTGGAACCTGCTCCAACTGGAAGTGGGAGAAAGGTTGTATAAACAATGGTGTAGCCTAAGCACAGTATCACAGGGAGTGGATAGTAGTGAGCCAGCACCTGGGATGAGGAGACCATGGTGGAAATCTAACATAAGAACCCAGACCTGAAACTCGCTGGAGCAAATGGCACAAGTGACCTCGAATAAAGAGCCATGTGCCAACTGCAATAGGTAAAATCAAACTGTAGACCTGTGGGTGACACAGCTTAGAAACCTAACCCAAGGAGAAAAATCTGATAATCAGAAGTACAATGACCAAGAGCAAAAGAAGAGACAAAGGCAAAATGAATATTACTGAAGACTCCCCTGCAAAGGAGCAAAGGCTTTACCAACCTCAGAATTAACTGAGAAAGACATTGAGAATTGGGGGATACAGAATTCAAAATACTTGTTATAAAACTTCTTATCAACAAGAGGCATGTAAAGCAGGCATTCAAGGAATTTAAGGAATATGTCACAAAGGAAATGAATCAAATGAAAGCTGATATATCAGAAATGAAAAATACAGTCGAGCAAATTAAAAGTACCATGAAAAATCTCCAAAATAGAATGAAAGAGGCAGAAGAAAGAATCTGAGATTTGGAAGGTATTTCCTGTCACCAGGAGGAAACAAACAAAAAGCAAGAAGCACAGCAGGGTCAGGTCAAAAAAAAAAGTATTCAAGAATTGAAAGATACTATTAAAAGGTCAAATAGAAGAGTTATGGGAGTCCCAGAAGGTACAGAAAGAGAAGTTGGGCTTAAAGGTGTATTCAATGAAATAAAAAGGGAAAATTTCCCTAATCTAGAGGAAGAATTGGGAAACTATATTCAGGACGGGCACAGAACTCCCAACAGGCATGATCAAAAGCGATCTTCACCACAACACATGATAATCAAGCTCTCTTCAATTGAAAATATGGAAAAGATCTTTAAATGTGCATGTGAAAAAAAAAATCAATTGACATTTAAGGAATGCCAATTCAACTCACAGGAGACCTCTCACAGGAAACTCTGCAGGCCAGATGAGAATGGAGCAACATATTTTAGATTCTAAAAGCAAAAAATTGTCAGCCCAGGATAATTTACCCAGCAAAGCTTTCCTTTGTCTTTGAAAATGAAATAAAATTCTTCCACAGTTAAAAAAAAAAAAAAAGTTAAAGAATCTGCCTCTTCCAAACCTGCCCTAAAAATGATGCTTCAAGATGTTCTCTTGGCAGAGAAGAGGAATAGCACCCACCAAAACCAAAGGTAAATGTAAAGAACATCCCAGTAAAATAATAACAGAAGACTAAACCAATGAACAACCCATTGCCAAAATGACAGGACCAAAGTACCACCCATACATATTAAACCTGGAATGTAAATGGCTTAAACTCATCAATCAAACATCATATATTGGTATACTGGATTAAGAAAACAAAACATATGTATTTATTACCTACAGGTATCATTTCTCACAAAGATAAGCAGCAACTATATCTCATGCATTTTGATTTTTTTTTAGTTTCATCTCTTCAAAACACTTTCTTGTGATTACATTTCTTCTGACTCATAGATCATACAGCAGTATAACTTTTTTCAAGGATGATTTTCTTTCTCCTTTCTTCAGCAACACATTAGTCATTCAGTAGCATATTATTTAACTGCATGGTGCTTTAAATTTCTATTTGTTTTTAAAGATTTATTTTTATTATTTTTTATTGGAAAGGCAGATGTACAGAGAGGAGAGACAGAGAGGAAGATCTTCCGTCCAATGATTCACTCCCCAAGTGAGCGCAACGGCTGATGCTATGCCGATCCAAAGCCAGGAGCCCGGGTCTCCCACGCGGGTGCAGGGTCCCAAAGCTTTGGGCCATCCTCAACTGCTTTCCCAGGCCACAGGCAAGGAGCTGGAAGGGAAGCGGGGCTGCCAGGATTAGAACCGGCGTCCATATGGGATCCCGGGCGTGCAAGGCGAGGACCTTAACCACTGCGCCACCGCGCCGGGCCCTAAATTTCTATTTTGCTTCCTATAGTTGATTTTGTATTGTGGCTTTTCGTCTAAGGGTATGTATAGTAACTGTGTAATGGCAACTATCATAACCAGATGTGACGATACAATGCACTGTGCATCTCTACTTCCAGACTGCAAATGGACTCCCAATGAAACTGTTTACTATCTTAACAATAGGATGATGGATTCTCTGCCATTGTGCATGCCCGCAATGATGGACATATGACTGTGTATGAAGAACTATACTATTGTAACAATAAAGGGAAACCCAGTGAAGGGGAGGGAGATGGAGAGAGGACATGGGAAATCCCACAGCCTATGGAACTGTATCACAAAATGATAATAATAATAATAATAAGTTAAATTTAAAAAAAAAAGAAATAAGGTTGTCAGAACTAAGTCGATGCAGTTGATGTGGGGAAAAAAGCAACAGTTCCCCACGTTAAAAAATCAGACCTCAGAGATGTCCAGTGACAGATCCAGAATCCACATTAAAAGATTTATTTCTAATATTCAAATGACAAAACAATCTACTAATCTGGGGAAGAGGAGAACAGCAACAAGCTATCAACTCAAGTAATTTGATGGATGATTATGAAAAAACGAGAGATAAGCGCCCAGTGTTGTGCAGTGGGTAAAGCCTCTGCCTGTGATGCTGGTATCCTATTCAGGTGCTGCCTCGTATCCCGGATCCTCTGCTTCTGATCAGCTCCCTGCTAATGCACCTGGGAAGGCAGTGGGAGATGACACAGGGGCTTGGGCTGCTGCATCCATATGGGAGACCCGGAAGAAGTTCCTGACTGCTGGCATCAGGCCCACCCTGCTCCAGCCACTGCAGCTCTTTGGGAGGTGAGCAACAGGTGGAAACTGTGTCTCTCCCCCCCTCCTCTCTTCCTCTTTTGCTATCTCTCTCTGTAACTGTATTTCAA
This sequence comes from Ochotona curzoniae, assembly GCF_017591425.1. Lineage (NCBI taxonomy): Eukaryota > Metazoa > Chordata > Mammalia > Lagomorpha > Ochotonidae > Ochotona > Ochotona curzoniae. The sequence goes on along the minus strand of NW_024464991.1, from coordinate 1,054 downwards.
ATAAATAAGTCTTTGTCAAAATTAATACTATCATTTGCAACATAATGGATAGAGCTGGAAGATATTTATGCTAAATGACAGAAGTCAGACGTGGAGAGGCAGATGTCTCCTGTGCTCCCTTATATGTGGACACTAAACAAACAGGGGCCTACACTGTGTGGTAACAAGCTGAGCTGCTAATCTCACATGGGCATCACTTCAAGTCCCAGCTACTCCATTTTTCATCCAGCTTCCTGCTGTGTCACGGAAAGTAATGGAAGATGCCCAAGGGCTTGGATCCCTGTCACCCACGGGGGAGAGCTGGATGAAGGCTCAGGCTCCTGACTCTGGCCTGGTCAGTGTCAGCCTGTGCAGCTCTCACTCTCCCTGTGTAACTCTGCCTTTCCAATACAGAAATAAATCTACAAACATAAAGAGAAGATAATGTAATGAAAAGGACATGGAAATCATAATTGACCATATTGATCAGTACACACTCCACACATGCATTAAAATGCCACAGTGTCCAGAAACACATACAGTAATCATGCGTGTGTACATCAGGGTACTTGGCACTTAAGGTCCCAATTCTGAGCGTGAGGCTGTTCTAGCATGGATTCTGGTTCAGGAAGTTAAGCGTGTATAGCTTATCTTGTTTCTCTCACTGCCCGCCCCCCCCCCCCCCCCCCCCCCGCGCCCCCAAAGCCATCTTCCTTGGCACACACAATCCTGAGGAAAGGGCCTGAGGTCTTTTGCACCAGCCACCAGAGGGCACCAAAGCCCAGCATCAGACGGGGCAGCCCTGGCTCTCAGCTCCACTGCTCCCTGGGACAGTCTGAGCAGAAGCTAGAAGCTTCAGTCAACCAACCCCCCCATACACACACACTCCCGCTTCCGGACTTCAGAGACCGGGGTGGGGCAGATGACAGCAAGAAGTAGGGCCGAGTCATTCAGCCCTGCCTGGGTATAAAATGCGCATGGAGGTTCCCGGATAGTCTCCTCAGCCGTCCAGGATGGGGTCCATGGGGCCCCAGACCCTCCTCCTGCTCTTCGCTGGGGTCCTGGCCCTGACCAA